>NC_089822.1:255083792-255250843 GCF_035046505.1 Tiliqua scincoides
CGAATATTCCAAGCCTAGGGGAGTGCTGTGCAGGGCTGCGCAGGGCTCCCTGCACCTCTTGCAGCAGCTCTGCCTTCTTGAAGTAAGTGCAAAGCACCCCCCTCACCCCCCTTAGCAATGCAATCCTGGGGATCGTGTCGCTGCCCTAGACCTCCCCCGCAAGAACTTACTGAGGGAGTAAAGCTCCCTCAAAGTTTGAGAACCTCTGCAGTAGGAGGTTCAGGTCTTTAGTAGTTTGATCCAGATCATGTCTCCCCCCCCCCCCCATGTGCCATTAAATGAATAGAAAGTCTATTACAAAGGGTGGCCAGACCACAGCCCAGAAGCCACGTGTGGCTGTTTGCCATATAATGTGCGGCTCTCAAACATCTGAAATTTATTGTATGCAGTTCATATGTTAAGCAGGATTGTCTTTTAACAAACAAGTGTACTTTGCACTTACATAGGGTCCAAGGGTCATGATTGGGCTCAGAACCATGGTGGAGGCCAACTACCCATTGGTCCCCCACTCTCTGATTTCACCCTCTTTTGTGCCCCCCCCCCTGCTTGCTACTACAATTACAACTAACTCCCAATCTGGGCAAGCTGCTGGGTTGACCAGTAAAAATCCCTACGGGGATTTAGAACAACCTGTAAACCGCCATGAATTAAAGTCTGAGGAGAAATCTGACGACCAAGAAAGGCGGTATATAAATGCCTATATTATTATTATTATTATTATTATTATTATTACAAATCCTTCCCCCAATTGTACTGAAACATACGGGAGGTTCATGGGGGTGGGGGAGGGTGACGTTTGGGACTCAGCTGGAGGAATCCTGTGAATCCTTCAGAAGTACAACATCAGTCCCTGCAGGGAGAGAATGACATCTGGAGAAGTTTCTGTAGGAACCCATCAGATGTCATAAATATGTGGATGACCCCCAGAATAAAAGGGCAGGGGAGAGACACAGAGAGTTTGAGTGCCTTTTTATTCTTTTGGCTGCAAGCTCCCCAACAGGCCAAGGGGCAAAATGTTGACAGGAGAAACCAGATCAGCCATGCAGGCGACATTATGGTGAGGGTGCTGGTCGATTGGCTTCAACCACATCCTTCCCATTGCAGTAGTCGGTGTTGCAGCATTTCTTGATGTAGGTCCTGTTTTGATCCAGGATGGGTTCCCAGCTGGTACATGGCGCAAAATTGGCACAGCCCCAATGTGTATATGTGGTGTTACCTGAGGAGAAGGAGAAGAAGGCAAGCGTTTGAATTGGGAGACAGGATGCCTAGTTTCTCAGAGCTGAACAGGAATCGGCTATCTCGTGGTGTGAGTTGATGTAACTGTGGCTGCTTCTGTCTGCCTCATCCTGGTGGATCTGTTTAAGTATGTCAGCCAAGGGATGAGCACAGGAGCCTTGGAGGGGCTTGTGGTAGGGCAGGTTTGAGCTGTGCCCAACCGTAGCAAGACTGGTGCTAAGGAAACCCCCACCAGACCAGTACTATTTGGGGAGGGTAGGATGGCTGAAGGACCATCTCCATCTTGGCCAACCTGTCCATACAGAGAGGGCTGAGGGTGAGGCCCTCATGCATGTCCCACCACCAGCTGAGTCAAGGTTGGTGGGAAGCAAGGCCTTTTCTAGAGCAGATCCCAGGTGATGGAATACTGTGTCCTGTGACATTTGTCCTGCCTGTCGCTTTCTGTTTTCTACCACAGTTTTAAGATTTAAGCAGGTTGTCTGGCTAAATGGCATTGATGGCTTTTAGTTCGAGGGTGTGTGTGTGCTTGTTTTTTCTAAAGTATTTTACTTGTTACTTTTTTATGCTGATAGCACAGATTTTGATTTCACTACATCCATTATTGCATTGAATTCTCCTGTAATGTACCTGGAAAGACAAAATATAAACCTGCAAAATAAAAAGACATGGAGCAGCACATGGTGGTGGTCTGTGAATCATTCTTGTTTGATGGAAATTTGGGTCAGGTGGATTGAAATGGGGAAGGAGAAGCTCATTGGAGAGGTCAGAGGACTGGTTGAAATGTGCCCAAAGAGAACATACTGCTTATAGAGTCTCAGTACCTACCTTCAAATTGTGCAACTGTGAAGCACCATGGATATTCCGCTTTGGTCTCACATGTAGACTCATAAACAGTGATATAACTCCGACAATTTTGGTTCACTCCGCATTCGTTGCAAATTGTACCTTGAGCTGAATGTGGAAGCAGAGAATTTAACACAAAGTATGTCTACTGTTACAGCTTAAGATGGGATCTGGTGGAAAAGGATTAGAGGCCACAGTGGAATGTGAGGCAATCATGCCATATGCTGGACACACTATCCTAGGATTTGGTGAGTCAGGGAAGCACATTCCAGCCCCCCTATTTTTACCACCCTTGTGAACATGCACATTGGTGCCCCTGGTGGATAGGAGAGGAAGGAGGTATCCCCACCCCCTTTCCCTTTGTGCACAATGGCTTTGAACACAATGGAGCCTACTCCTGAGTTGACATGCAGAGACTTGCACTATCCATTTCTCCAGAGTTTCTCCAAAGTGGGAGACTGGCAGCCCAACCCTACCCAGTGCAGGCGCAGTGGAGCCACATGGCCCACAATGTATCCAGCGCTGATTAGGAGCGGGCTGGAGATCCACTCATGGTAACGGAACATTAACACAACATTAACACAAACATTTGTTCCCTTCCCCCACGTTGAACCCCAACGGCAAGCACTGAAATTTTGCTCTTTTCCCTAGTTAAGCAAGCTATAAATAATTAAATCAAAATGAATAATTAGAAATAATTAAATTAAAGTGAAACAATTAAATAAGGGAAGATGAGATGGGAAAGCCAGCCCTGTTGCATGAACTCAATTTTTGTCTGCAAAAACCTCAAACCTCACCCACTACCCCCCCCCCAAAAAAACACCATTAAGATTATCAGCCCTATCCAACACCCAGTACAATTTAAGTTCTTATATTTAAGACAACAACCCTTTCCAATCAAACAGTGAACCAGTCAAACAGTGCAGTGGTACCAAACCTATTTGCACTGGAAACCACTTTTTAAAGTTACACACCATCAGGATCTACCTTGCTTTACAAGACTGAAAAAGGAAGAACAAAGTTTTATCAGTTTAAGGGCACAATCCGAACCAGGTCTACTCAGAGGTAAGTTCTATTTTGTTCAATACTCTCTAGAAAGTGTGGTTAGGATTGCAGCCTAAGCCTCTTTTTACTGTACCATGGTGGGGGGGGCTGCTTTCTGGAGCACTTGTTGAGCTCCACGTGCATAGAATCAGGACAATTCTGGTAGCCTTGCACTCCCCTTCCACACAAACCAAGGTACGGTTGCTTACTCACGTGTAAACACAAAGGTGTGGTGGGCAGCCCAATCCTAACCTGCCCTGGAGCAGGCAGACCAACTGGCCCGCATCCAGAGCAGGGTTGGGGCTGCCGACAGCTCAGCCCAGGGCAAGGGGAATTCATTCCCCGTACTCCTGGTAATGTCACAGCAACACCAATGGGCTTATTCAGACCTGTACCACCTAAAGCAGTAACACAGATCCAAGCTGTCCTGAGTTGCTAAGGGCTGCTGGGACCAGGATCAGGATCTGGCACAAGCGCAGGATCCTGGCCCACCCCGCACCTGCAGCCCACCCATGGGCTCGCCCACTGCCCACCCTTTCCCCGCTCCAGAACACCTCCCTCCCACTGTGATAATAAAACTGTGATCTTGGTTGGAGCCACCTGTCTCATTCTCTTTCTTAAGGGAGGGAAGAGGATTTCCTGCAATCGGCTGGTTTGTTATCCAGTTTTGAATCCCTGTTCCAAAGGAGATGGGTTTCATTAATTCCCCTAAAACCAGCTCCATTGGTAGCAGGATGATCCCGCAAATCTTCAGTAAGACATCCCTGACAGAAGGACTTCCTCCTGCAAACATTTGGCCACATCAGCATTGAAAGTTAGAAGTTCCTTCCCATATCCCAACACTAAACCAGAACCTATTTCTGTGAAATATCCCCTTTGTCACTCTAGGAGGACTCACCCAGTGTGCAGCAAAGCAGAAGAGAGAAACCCAGAAGAATTTTGTCCATCTCTCCGTCTGTTTCACAAACGAAGACGAGCAGGAGAACAAGATGCGAAGGATGATGGCAAAGAGCAATAGAGCTTCCTCCGGATGCACCTGGGAAGGTGCATGCAAGGTATTTATCCTTGCCAAAAGCAGTGAGAATTGCCATGGGGAAGAAGGTGAGGAGGTGGCACCTTTACAGGATAACAAAGGGAGCTTTGTGGAACATGATGTCTCTAGGGATTGAGACAACTTTTGCTAATTAACTTTTAGAATTAATCAGCATTATTATCATCGCTCATATGGGGGCAAGAAACCATCTTCTCATGCTCTGACAGAGGTGTTGCGATGGGGGCATTGTGAGGGGTGAGCGCCCCAGGTGCCATGCTTCTGGGTGGGGTGGGAGTTGTGACATGTGATGTGTGTGTCACTGGAGTCCCCGCCAAGCAGGGCTCCATGCTATGTTTGACAGTGGAAGGGCCTTCCCACGATTCCTGCATCCAATTGGCCACAGTTCATTGTCCCCTGGAATCAGCTGGTGGTGGCATGATGATCCACTGATGTCATCACATCACTGTCATGCTACTTCCGGGTGTTATGCTTTGCACCTGTGAGCCAGGCAGAAGCGTAATTAGAAGCCCCAGCGACTGGGGCAGTGATGCCACGTGGTATTGTGACATCACTTCCAGGTTCTTCCTGGAGGAGGAAGGACTGGCAGCTTTGCACTCCCAATTCCTTTTCCTGTGGAGGCTTCCCTCTGAAGGGGTGCTCTCTTCAAAGGGGAGCCTCCACAAAAGTAACAGGGGTGCAAAGCCACCACAGCGAGCAACTCCTCTTCTGGGAGAACTGTAAGTGGCACAAGGCAGTCAAGGGCACCAGGATTCAGGTCTCTTGTTGTCTTGTGTGCCACCTGAAGCATCTGGTGGGACACTGTGAGATACAGGAAGCTGAACGAGATGGGCCTTTGGCCTGATCCAGTGGGGCTCTTCTTATGTTCTTATGGGTGCTCCCCAGAGGAGCAGGTGCAGGTGCCTTTGCACCCCTCTTGGCATAGTGCAGTGGTGGACCTCCCATTAGGTTAGATGAGGAAAATGCCCGAGGCACGAGCCTCTAGGAGCCCGCGGAAACCTCTCTGAGGCTCCCAACAGGGTTGGAAACTATGCTTCTGGTTTTCTGGAAGCACAGATTATAGTGTCAGGGGAACATTAGGAAGCTTCCCCAACACAGGTTTAGGTTGTGTGAGGCTCCATAAGCCTCAGGTGAGTGGGGGTGTGTGTGTGTGAATTTTCGCGCGGGGGGGGCGAGAGCCTGCGATAGTGCACCATTGCGGACCTTTGCCTGGGGCACGGGGCTGGGCAAGTCTGCCACTGGCATAGTACCTGGAGCAGTTGGTCCTCAGGGTCCATCCTAGTTACCCCACTGCTGCCAGGTGCTGGTGGGCCTTGGCATTCCACTGCCAGCAGCACCCATTGCTCAGCACCATGAGTGTGTGGTGTCAAGCTGCAGGCTGGGTGCTGTCCACCCAATGGAGAAAATGCACCAGCAATGCCACTGTTCCCTTATACTGCTTGGAGAACCTTTTCAATGAAAAGCCTCATTAGGGTACTATCATTAGTCAAATCCATTCTGACAAATAGTATAATTGTACTGTTTAGATTTTACCTGCATAGTGGCAACTACATGTATCCAAGTTAAAGCTGCAAGTCGTTTAATTAAAAGTGTTACTGCAATGCTCTGTCACATGGAGCACTTTCTGTCCTTCAATTGTTTGGAACAACTTAATGAGTTCTTGTCAGGCTTAGAAAGGGACGAAGGGTAACACAGTGATCTGGTGAAGCCATTTCAGCCGTCCTCAATAGTGATGGGAGAGAACATCATATCGGCTATGCATCTGACTTTCCCACGCATCCTCAGGCGTCTCATGGGTGCATAGAAGCTATCCTGGATATGGAGTCATATTGCTGTGACCAGGAAAGGAAAAGACACAGAAAAAGATGGCACATTCTTGCCCTCCTCCCAACAAGAACTAGCGTGAGGTCAGTTCAGATTGGGAAGATCAGTTGGCTTCCTGGGGTGTTTCTATGACTGGGTCTGTGCTGAGTAACAGAAATTGGGGCTCACCCCCCCCCCCCGGTGGGAGGAGGGCAAGCCCCAATTTCTGGGACTCACTCAGCACAGACCCAGTCATAGAAACACCCCAGGAAGCCAACTGACCTTCCCAATCTGAACTGATCTCATGCTAGTTCTTGTTGCCTCAAGCAACCTGCTAGCTGTTCTTTGCTCCGGTCTGAATGCAACAGGCTAGGAAACTGTACAAAGTAAAAATGGTCTATTAAGAAAGAAATAGGAAAGGGTAGGGGGAGGTTCTGGGGGAATGATCAGGCACTTAAACTCAGACACAAAATGAAAGACATCTTAACGTTCTAGGTTTTCATCCTGCCTGGGCTCTGGTGCAGTGAACTCTACCCATTCTCTTTTATGGAGATTTGGAGAGTCAAGGTCCTTTCTTTCTGACTGGAAACCAGCAGTGGATCCAATGTTTATGTTTGGAGGGGGACTATGAGCACTACCTTAACTCTAGAACTTGGGTCAAGCAGGTGGGCGGGCCTGGGCTCCTGGTTGAACTTCTGTGGCAGAGGTTTGCTGGGCAGGTAGCCATAGGCTCCCACCTGGATTGGATCCCTTTCAGCTTGAATCCTCTCAAGCACCTGCTGTGAGACTGCTGTGGATGTTTTGCTGGTGTACATTTCTGTATGCACTTGTAAATGGGGTTGGTGGTGGAAACTATTGTGTCTGCATTTTTCTTCACTGTGAGGACCAATGATCGAGGGCTGGAATGCCTTCCTTCTCTGATGCACTTACAGTGCACTTATTTTGATAGTGTTTTTGAAAAGCTGTGAAGACCAAAATTAAAGAATCAAAATGTATCTTATGCTCTTTTCTATATTTTTAATAAATGAGTTCAGTTCTTAGGTAACCATTACTGGTAGGTTATTTTTCGGGATCTGGCCTCGGGTAAAATCAGACAAAACTGTAGTCAGACAACCCTCTAAGTTTAACCCCTGACTTATCCGAGGGTCATAGAAAATTCCATTATTTCAGCTCAAAAAACCCTGCCCTCGACTTACGTGTGAGATCGACTTAAGCACAGGTGTCTATGGTGGATCATTGGGTTGCAACTGATATGTTTAAGGGAGAACACACACATGCACACACGCACGCACGCGCACACACACACACACACACACAGAGAGAGAGAGAGAGAGAGAGAGAGCTTGTTCTAAGCAGAATAGTTAGTGTAAGTTTTCTGGTTTATCTTCCCTATTGTTTGTATTACTTTACTTCTATTTGCCTCTCATAATTTGCTTCTCTGTTATCACTTTACCTCTCCCATGGCTTTAATTTTGATTCCCCTTCTATTATTGTAAGACGGGTGGTCAGCCTTTCAACTTTAGGGCTCCTGGACCTTGAATCATTGTGTAGAGGAGGGCATTTCAGCAGGGCCTGTTTGTCATCTGCAATTCCCTCTTCTACACAATTGTCAAAGTTAAAAGCTTGGCCTTGTTGTAGGCCAGCCATTTTCAACCACTGTGTGTGCCGCAAATGGTCTGCAGGTGTTCCACAGGCGCAGGAGTTTGGGCAGGGTCATTTATTAGTAGGGCCATTGGGGGATCTAAGCCCCCCCCCCCAACAGCATGCTGTGCCTTGTCAATTGTCAGAAACTGGTGGTGTGCCTTGACCGTTTTAGCACCTTGCCAGTGTGCCACAAGACAAAAAAGGTTGAAAATCACTGTTGTAGGCAATGAAGTAGGTATTGTGATTTGAGCACTTTGGACTCTCTCTCTCTCTCCCTCTCTCTGGTACACCAGCTTCCCTCAAAGGTCACCAATGGTCACAGTTCTTTTAATATCCTTGTTTGGGGTACTCATGTAAGCTTATTCTTATGTGTCCCTGAGCAAGTGTGGAAGCTGCATAGTGCCTAAGAGGTGGTTGACCCAGGATAGCAAGCAGTTTTGTCCCATCCCCCCCCCCGATGGAACAGACTGTAGTCTAGAGCAGGGGTGTCCAAACATTTTGGCAGGAGGGCCACGTCATCTCTGTGACAGTGAGTCGGGGGCCAGGAAAAAATGAATTAATTTACATTTAAAATTTGAATAAATTTACATACATGAATTTATTAGAGATGGAACTTATATGAATGAAGGTCTTGCAGTAGCTCAAGGCCTATAAAGGGCCTTGCACAAAGCAAGGCCAGCCATTTCCTTCACTACTACTGCTACATCACAGGCGTGAAACAGCAAGCAGTGGAGGGAGCCCTTGTCCCAAAGCTCCGGTGAGAGGTTGAGAAGTCATCATCATGCTGAGAAAAGTTGCATTGGGCCAGCATGGGCTCCAGCAAGTCTCCAGAGGGCCAGAGGCTCATTGGAAACTGGGAGCTCCCCAAGGGCGGAATTGGGATCCCCTGAGGGCCACAAGTGGCCTCCAGGCCAGGGTTTGGGCACCCCTGGTCTAGAGCAGCCATTTTCAACCACTGTGCCGTGGCACACTGGTTTGCCGCAAATGGTCCCCAGGTGTGCCATGGGAATTTGGGAGAGAGTCATTTATCAATGGGACCCTTAGGGAATGTGAGACCCCATTGACAGCATATTGTGCCTTGTCTTTATATGCCACTAAAGGCATTATTGTATTGTATTGTGTGCCTTGTCAATTGTCAAAAAGCTGATGGTGTGCCTTGACCATTCTAGTGCCTTGCCAGTGTCCTGCGAGAGGAAAAAGGTTGAAAATCACTGGTCTAGAGCAACAGAGAGAGAGAGAGAGAGAGAGAGAGAGAGAGAGAGAGAGAGAGAGAGAGAGGCCCTAAAGTATAGTGATAGAAAATGTTCCCTTACCTGGAGGAGACCTCTGGGACTGCCCCACACTGCAGGATGCATTGTATACTCTAACAGTGCAACTTCATTGGTGTGGAGGGGGTGATTGGATTGGGCTATAAGGCTAGAGCCATGGGTCATTTTTCTACTGGATTTAGCAACTCCTGATCATCTTTCCGGGATGCACGGTGCACTCCATTGGCACAGCTGCATTGGCTCTACAAAGTTATTTAGGATTGGGTTGTACGTCTACTTTCCTTTTCCATGGCAATGGCAGGGCAAATTTAATCAAGATCTGGCAGGGAGATCTTCACTTGCTTTGGGTGACTCAGTTTGTGAGAACCTTAAACTGAGGCTATAAAAAAGAATGTGCAATTTTTCTTTATTTATATGAAGAAGAGATGTCAGGGCTGAGCAGTGGCGTCGCTGGGGGGGTGCAGGTGGTGCAGGCCACACTGGGTGACGCGCATGGGGGGACGTGCACTGGAGGGATGACATGCTAAAATCGCAGTGGTTAGGAGTAATACCATCATGCTATATACCGTTGGATGCAGAATTTCCAACTGATTGCAACGCAAAAAACCAGAGTAAAATATCACCTTTCTATCAAAAGTTATGGCAAAAAACCAGAGAACAAAAAATGCATGGAGCCCTATGGAAAGTGAAACTGAGCTGTATCACGCGTTTACTCACGAGTAGGCAAACTTGCTTTAGTCCATCGGAAAACGCAGGCTGAGAGGAAGCCAATGACACCAAAATGGTCCTGATCCAATGAATGCAGCTCCTGAGAAGGAAGTCCCTTCCTCCAAGCAGATGAATGTATTGAGCCCTATGGAAAGCAAAACTAAACCTCATGGTCGCTTTTATTCGCGAGTAAGCAAACTTACCTTGGCTGGTGGTCATGCCAGGCAAAGGGGAATGTGAGGCCACCAGAATGGTCCTGATCTGATGGAACTGGAGCTCAACAAGTGCTCCAGAAGGCAGTCCCCCCCCCCCCCACTAAAAAGGATCAAAACAGAGACTTTAGCTGATAAGGTGAACTTTTTGAGACTTGCAAAGTCAGGTGGATCCTGATAGCGATCTGGTTTAAGCAGAAGTTCTTAAATTGAACTGGGCAGGGCTGAAAACCTTACTGATTTTGGAGGGGGGGGTTGTCATTGCAAGCAGGCTACGGAGGAAATTCACTTGGTGGATCAGGGCTGGCTTCTGCTTATTTAATTATTTGTTTTACTTTAATTATTTATACTTATTTATTTTAATTTGCCTGATGATGTCACTTCCACCATGACATCACTTCTGGTGGGTCCTGGACAGATTGTCATTCTAAAAAGTGGGTCCCAGTGATAAAAGTTTGAGAACTGCTGCAATAAGGTGTTAGTAAGTTGACACCCTGAGGGGGTGTGTGTGTGACACCACTAGTGACCAAAATCACTAAAATCACAGTTTGGAGGAATAATACCAGCATGTTATATATCAATCAATGTGTAATTTCATGCAGAATGTGTTCTATCTTTGTTCTATCAAAAGGTACAGCCAAAAACCCAGTGGGAGCGAAGTGATGGTAGATCACCATGCCTACCACTGGGGGTGTTGCCCTGCCCACGGCATGGGGGGTAATGCGCTGACATCCCATACCAGGTGACCCGAACCCTAGTGATGCCACTGGAGCTGAGGTCTGGCACAAATGAAGCTCTTTTCCGGCCAGACAGCTTTGACTGAACATTTAAAACAGTCCTGTGGCATCTTTGGCCCCCAATGTCCATCTTTTCTCAAAAACCACAACCTAGCTTTTCTGTATTAAGCAGCTTCCAGTAAATATGACCCTATGGGTGATGCCATCTCCTTTTCATCTGCAGCAGGAGGAACCTACATCCCTGGGAGGACAGATGAGCTTTGGCAACAGGAAATCACTGTGATTTGACACCCTGCACTCCCCCCCCCCCCAATCTCTGCAATGCTTCAAACCACCTCAGCAGATACAGATAGGTCACCTTGCAGGGCTCCCACAACCCCATTTCAGCACGTGAGAAAAATGCACCCCGTCTTCCCTACCGGAAAGTTCCCCTGGCATTCTTCCTCCTTCCTGTGTGAATGGTGCCCCTTCAATGTGGTGTCTTTGTGTACCTCTCAGCCCGTCAGTGGACTGGTCATCTTAATCTGTGGCAACTCTGTCCATTGGCCCACAGACCTCCCTCTGTCCTCTAAGTCATGAGCAGAGTTCAATTACTGTTGTGCTAAGTTCTGCTGTTTTTCTCTCTTCTGTGAGTGTGGTTTGTGGGTAGTGGTGAGCCTAGCCTAGTCTCTTACTCTAGTTGTAAACAGTTTAGGAGGAGAGCCAAAGATTAGCCTCCAACTTCCTTTTAGGCAGACTGACTGCATTAGCCATCACAGCAGCTGCTCTGCTCATCCAGTTGTGTTTAGAGGTGCCCATCTGCCTCTCTATGGTGCTAGTTAGGAGCAACTGGACAATGGACAGATGAGCCCTCCCACCCACGTGAAATGTGTAAAGTGGTCTCATGGCCTGCCAAGGAGCTCACCTCTTAACTGCAGCCCCATTTCTGGCTACAAGGAATGGCAACTCAGTAACAATCTTGCAACACAGTTGGAATCTTGGTATTTTCCTGCTTCTCTCCCCCCCCCCCATCCTTCTCCTCTCTCCCTCCTACTTTCACAACCTGCCATGGATATGTACAGTTCAGGCCTAGTAGCATTGCAAGGCCTGAACCAAGCTAAAACAGTAACACAGAAGTGGCTTGCAGTCCTAGCTGCCAGGATTTACAACTCAATGGAAGGTGATTATGTAGCACCTGGGCAGCCAGAAAGACGCCCATCAAGGATGGAATGCAGCTGCAGATCTCCAGGGGGGAGAGAAGAGCTGAGAGGGCAGGCTTCCAGCCCCACTTCCAGAGGACAGGGTCTTTGTTCCTTGTCTCTTGGTGAGAGAGGTGGTGGGTGCACATCCTGCCCCGCCAGGACCATGTGGCCTCTTAGGTAACTGAGGATCTACAAAAGAAGCTGATCCAGGTGAGAGTCAGGGATTAATAGAATTAGCCAGTTAGCTTTGTTGTTTTATGCTGATATGTTTCCTAGAAGTTTTTATGCCTCTAGCATTTGCTGCCTTTGTAACCTTTTTGTAACCCTAAGTATTTAATAAAGTAGAAAATCTTTTTACCATGTTGGTTCATTGTCTGTTGGGGACAAATGTTCAGAATCCTGCCTAGCCGTTCAGCAAGCTACCAAACATCCTCATTGTGGTCTAGTAACTTGAGGACTGAGACTTTAAGTAAAGAAAGTGCTCAGTGCCTACAAGGGATATAGTTAAGCCTAGAGGGTCTCGGGTTCCCTGGACTGAGGCACTGGCTCTTACAGGGTGGTGGCAGTACTACCAAACAGGGATCTTTGAGGTCTTTAGGGTTCAGAACCAACAACTCTGAGCACCCCAAAACCCTGGCAGTGAGACCAAGTGTACGACACAACCCCACTGGTTTTTCAGCCCTGATTCCTCAGATAACACTTCTGATTCCCCTACATCCTGCTCATTACCTGCTCAATATTTGATTTACATTTAATTTCAGGTGTGCAAGAGACACATCTCTATCTGCAGACGTGGAGCTGAGTGGCTGCCTCCAGAAGGGCCAGATCAGCAAAGTAGCAATTTAACAGCTCTGTTAGGAGCAGTGGCATCAAGAAGCCATCAAGACCTTTCCTGAATGAACTTCCACCAGTGCCTTCTCTATTAAAGGGGACGATGACCTGAAGACTTACACGCATGCCTGTTGCAGCCAGCAAAGCCGGGTTTTCCAAAAAATATACCCTGGATAGGACTCCTGCCCCAGCTCCCGCTAATCAAGATCATGCTGAAGCACTGGTCAGCCAGCACTGTAAATGAAGCCCCCGTCATCCACCTCTGCAACATTGCACCCCCAGCAACAGCACCAGTCTCTGAGTCTCAGCCTTAAGCAAGTTCTGCTCCCATCTTCTCCCCACCAACGTGAGCAGCGTCTGTGCACATCCACTGAGTCCCACCTCCCAAACCCCTGCAGAGGCAGCATATCCACCCATTTGGGCCCTCATGTGGTAGATGAGTGGTCTCTGCTTCCCCCCCCCCCTCCAAAGCAAGCTGGGGTGGGAGAAAAGAAAATGAGCCTGCGGGGGGGGGGGGGAGTGCTGCATTGCTGAAAGTGCACTTATCAGTCAAGGGAGATCAAAGTCAGCAGGCTTTGCTTCTCATGTGTAAGATCACACTTGTAAGACAAGTGGCAGTAGTTTATTTTTGTCTGTTTTCAAAGTATGGTGGAATACCCAAACCCCCCACCCCCATACAATCTATACTGCACCTCCAAGAGGCTGACTTACTGCACCAACCTGTGCATGTCTACTCAGAAATAAGTCAATAGGATTTACTCCCAGGTAAGTGTAGGGTTGCAGCCTGCGTTCCTCTGGATTTAGCCAGGGCTTCTGCCTAGCTTACTTGGCTTAGCTCTTCACGCCCATTTCTGACTTTCTCCCCACTTTGGCAACAGGAAATCATTGTGTCTTCACACCCTGCCTCCCCCCAATCTCTGCAATGCTTCAAACCACCTCAGCATAGGTCACCTTGCAGGGTCACCTTGCAGGGCTCCCACAACCCCATTTGAGCACATGAAAAAAATGCACCCCGTCTTCCCTGCCAGGAGGTTCCCCTGGCATTCTTCCTCCTTCCTGTGTGAATGGTGCCCCTTCAATGTGGTGCCTTTGTGTAGCTCACAGCCCGACAGTGGACCTGATATCTTGGTCTGTGGCAACTCTGCCCATTGGCCCACCTACCTCCCTCTGTCCTCTGTGTTGTGAGCATAGTTCAATTGATGGCATGCTAAGTTCTTCTATTTGTCTCTCATCTGTGTGAGTGCAGTGCTTGGCTAGTGGTGAGCCTAGCCTAGTCTCTTACTCTATATGTAAACCCTTTAGGAGGAGACCCAAAGATTTGCCTCAGGCTTCCTTTTAGGCGGATTGCATTAGCCATCAAGGGCACCCATCTGTCTTTCTGTTGTGCTAGTTCAGAGCACTTGGGCAATGGACAGACGAGCCCTCCCACCCACATGAAATGTGTACAGTAGTCTCATGGCCTGCTAAGTGGCTCAGCTCTTGACTGCGGCCCCATTTCTGGCTACAAAGAATGGCAACTGGGTAACAATCTTGCACCGCAGTTGGAATCTTGGTATTTTCTTGCTTTTCCCTTCCTCCCCCCTCCTCCTCTCTCCCTCCTACTTTCACAACCCCACTGGTTATTCAGCCCTGATTCCCCGGACAACCCTTCTTTTCCCCCCTACATCCTGCTCATTACCTGCTCAGTATTTGATTTACATTTAATTTCAGGCGTGCAAGAGACACACATCTCTATCTGGGTACCTGGAGCTGAGTGGCTGCCTCCGGAAGGGCCAGATCAGCAAAGTAGCAATTTAACAGCTCTGTTAGGAGGAGTAGCATCAAGAAGCCATCAAGACCTTCCTGAAGGCTCCAGTTAATTTGCAGGTAGCTGCCTGCCACACTTTCTCAGTGACGTGAATCCTCATCGCTCAGGGTCCAGTTACATGTGTGATTCATCCCACGCCTTGCCTCAATGGGGATTAGATGTAATTGAACGTACCAAGTGGGGGGTACAGTGCGTCAGAACCACAGTAGGGCAGTGCTTCTCAAACTGGTGGGTCACAACCCACCAGTTCGTGTAACACTTCCCCTGTCCCTTTAAGGACGTTGGCTAAAAACAGGCGCAAAGCACTTCCGTTTTGCAGGAGGTGCTTTGCGCCCGCTTTTAGCGAATATTCCAAGCCTAGGGGAGTGCTGTGCAGGGCTGCGCAGGGCTCCCTGCACCTCTTGCAGCAGCTCTGCCATCTTGAAGTAAGTGCAAAGCACCCCCCTCACCCCCCTTAGTGATGCAATCCTGGGGATCATGTCGCTGCCCTAGACCCTCCCCCGCAAGAACTTACTGAGGGAGTAAAGCTCCCTCAAAGTTTGAGAACCTCTGCAGTAGGAGGTTCAGGTCTTTAGTAGTTTGATCCAGATCATGTCTCCCCCCCCCCATGTGCCATTAAATGAATAGAAAGTCTATTACAAAGGGTGGCCAGACCACAGCCCACAAGCCACGTGTGGCTGTTTGCCATATAATGTGCGGCTCTCAAACATCTGAAATTTATTGTATGCAGTTCATATGTTAAGCAGGATTGTCTTTTAACAAACAAGTGTACTTTGCACTTACATAGGGTCCAAGGGTCATGATTGGGCTCAGAACCATGGTGGAGGCCAACTACCCATTGGTCCCCCACTCTCTGATTTCACCCTCTTTTGTACCCCCCCCCCTGCTTGCGACTACAATTACAACTAACTCCCAATCTGGGCAAGCTGCTGGGTTGACCAGTAAAAATCCCTACGGGGATTTAGAACAACCTGTAAACCGCCTTGAATTAAAGTCTGAGGAGAAATCTGATGACCAAGAAAGGCGGTATATAAATGCCTGTATTATTATTATTATTATTATTATTATTATTATTATTATTATTATTATTATTATTATTATTATTATTAAGCAAGGGCCTATTGCAGTAACCAGTCAAATCCTCCCCAACATACGGGAGGTTCATGGGGGTGGGGGAGGGTGACGTTTGGGACTCAGCTGGAGGAATCCTGTGAATCCTTCAGAAGTACAACATCAGTCCCTGCAGGGAGAGAATGACATCTGGAGAAGTTTCTGTAGGAACCCATCAGATGTCATAAATATGTGGATGACCCCCAGAATAAAAGGGCAGGGGAGAGACACAGAGAGTTTGAGTGCCTTTTTATTCTTTTGGCTGCAAGCTCCCCAACAGGCCAAGGGGCAAAATGTTGACAGGAGAAACCAGATCAGCCATGCAGGCGACATTATGGTGAGGGTGCTGGTCGATTGGCTTCAACCACATCCTTCCCATTGCAGTAGTCGGTGTTGCAGCATTTCTTGATGTAGGTCCTGTTTTGATCCAGGATGGGTTCCCAGCTGGTACATGGCGCAAAATTGGCACAGCCCCAATGTGTATATGTGGTGTTACCTGAGGAGAAGGAGAAGAAGGCAAGCGTTTGAATTGGGAGACAGGATGCCTAGTTTCTCAGAGCTGAACAGGAATCGGCTATCTCGTGGTGTGAGTTGATGTAACTGTGGCTGCTTCTGTCTGCCTCATCCTGGTGGATCTGTTTAAGTATGTCAGCCAAGGGATGTGCACAGGAGCCTTGGAGGGGCTTGTGGTAGGGCAGGTTTGAGCTGTGCCCAACTGTAGCAAGACTGGTGCTAAGGAAACCCCCACCAGACCAGTACTATTTGGGGAGGGTAGGATGGCTGAAGGACCATCTCCATCTTGGCCAACCTGTCCATACAGAGAGGGCTGTGGGTGAGGCCCTCATGCATGTCCCACCACCAGCTGAGTCAAGGTTGGTGGGAAGCAAGGCCTTTTCTAGAGCAGATCCCAGGTGATGGAATACTGTGTCCTGTGACATTTGTCCTGCCAGTCGCTTTCTGTTTTCTACCACAGTTTTAAGATTTAAGCAGGTTGTCTGGCTAAATGGCATTGATGGCTTTTAGTTCGAGGGTGTGTGTGTGCTTGTTTTTTCTAAAGTATTTTACTTGTTACTTTTTTATGCTGATAGCACAGATTTTGATTTCACTACATCCATTATTGCATTGAATTCTCCTGTAATGTACCTGGAAAGACAAAATATAAACCTGCAAAATAAAAAGACATGGAGCAGCACATGGTGGTGGTCTGTGAATCATTCTTGTTTGATGGAAATTTGGGTCAGGTGGATTGAAATGGGGAAGGAGAAGCTCATTGGAGAGGTCAGAGGACTGGTTGAAATGTGCCCAAAGAGAACATACTGCTTATAGAGTCTCAGTACCTACCTTCAAATTGTGCAACTGTGAAGCACCATGGATATTCTGCTTTGGTCTCACACGTAGCGAAATTATATCGATAATCCCGACAGTTTTTGCTCGCTCTGCATTCGTTGCAAATTGTACCTTGAGCTGAATGTGGAAGCAGAGAATTTAACACAAAGTATGTCTACTGTTACAGCTTAAGATGGGATCTGGTGGAAAAGGATTAGAGGCCACAGTGGAATGTGAGGCAATCATGCCATATGCTGGACACACTATCCTAGGATTTGGTGAGTCAGGGAAGCACATTCCAGCCCCCCTATTTTTACCACCCTTGTGAACATGCACATTGGTGCCCCTGGTGGATAGGAGAGGAAGGAGGTATCCCCACCCCCTTTCCCTTTGTGCACAATGGCTTTGAACACAATGGAGCCTACTCCTGAGTTGACATGCAGAGACTTGCACTATCCATTTCTCCAGAGTTTCTCCAAAGTGGGAGACTGGCAGCCCAACCCTACCCAGTGCAGGCGCAGTGGAGCCACATGGCCCACAATGTATCCAGCGCTGATTAGGAGCGGGCTGGAGATCCACTCATGGTAACGGAACATTAACACAACATTAACACAAACATTTGTTCCCTTCCCCCACGTTGAACCCCAACGGCAAGCACTGAAATTTTGCTCTTTTCCCTAGTTAAGCAAGCTATAAATAATTAAATCAAAATGAATAATTAGAAATAATTAAATTAAAGTGAAACAATTAAATAAGGGAAGATGAGATGGGAAAGCCAGCCTTGTTGCATGAACTCAATTTTTGTCTGCAAAAACCTCAAACCTCACCCACTACCCCCCCCCAAAAAAAAACACCATTAAGATTATCAGCCCTATCCAACACCCAGTACAATTTAAGTTCTTATATTTAAGACAACAACCCTTTCCAATCAAACAGTGAACCAGTCAAACAGTGCAGTGGTACCAAACCTATTTGCACTGGAAACCACTTTTTAAAGTTACACACCATCAGGATCTACCTTGCTTTACAAGACTGAAAAAGGAAGAACAAAGTTTTATCAGTTTAAGGGCACAATCCGAACCAGGTCTACTCAGAGGTAAGTTCTATTTTGTTCAATACTCTCTAGAAAGTGTGGTTAGGATTGCAGCCTAAGCCTCTTTTTACTGTACCATGGTGGGGGGGGGGCTGCTTTCTGGAGCACTTGTTGAGCTCCACGTGCATAGAATCAGGACAATTCTGGTAGCCTTGCACTCCCCTTCCACACAAACCAAGGTACGGTTGCTTACTCACGTGTAAACACAAAGGTGTGGTGGGCAGCCCAATCCTAACCTGCCCTGGAGCAGGCAGACCAACTGGCCCGCATCCAGAGCAGGGTTGGGGCTGCCGACAGCTCAGCCCAGGGCAAGGGGAATTCATTCCCCGTACTCCTGGTAATGTCACAGCAACACCAATGGGCTTATTCAGACCTGTACCACCTAAAGCAGTAACACAGATCCAAGCTGTCCTGAGTTGCTAAGGGCTGCTGGGACCAGGATCAGGATCTGGCACAAGCGCAGGATCCTGGCCCACCCCCCACCTGCAGCCCACCCATGGGCTCACCCACTGCCCACCCTTTCCCCGCTCCAGAACACCTCCTTCCCACTGTGATAATAAAACTGTGATCTTGGTTGGAGCCACCTGTCTCATTCTCTTTCTTAAGGGAGGGAAGAGGATTTCCTGCAATCGGCTGGTTTGTTATCCAGTTTTGAATCCCTGTTCCAAAGGAGATGGGTTTCATTAATTCCCCTAAAACCAGCTCCATTGGTAGCAGGATGATCCCGCAAATCTTCAGTAAGACATCCCTGACAGAAGGACTTCCTCCTGCAAACATTTGGCCACATCAGCATTGAAAGTTAGAAGTTCCTTCCCATATCCCAACACTAAACCAGAACCTATTTCTGTGAAATATCCCCTTTGTCACTCTAGGAGGACTCACCCAGTGTGCAGCAAAGCAGAAGAGAGAAACCCAGAAGAATTTTGTCCATCTCTCCGTCTGTTTCACAAACGAAGACGAGCAGGAGAACAAGATGCGAAGGATGATGGCAAAGAGCAATAGAGCTTCCTCCGGATGCACCTGGGAAGGTGCATGCAAGGTATTTATCCTTGCCAAAAGCAGTGAGAATTGCCATGGGGAAGAAGGTGAGGAGGTGGCACCTTTACAGGATAACAAAGGGAGCTTTGTGGAACATGATGTCTCTAGGGATTGAGACAACTTTTGCTAATTAACTTTTAGAATTAATCAGCATTATTATCATCGCTCATATGGGGGCAAGAAACCATTTTCTCATGCTCTGACAGAGGTGTTGCGATGGGGGCATTGTGAGGGGTGAGCGCCCCAGGTGCCATGCTTCTGGGTGGGGTGGGAGTTGTGACATGTGATGTGTGTATCACTGGAGTCCCCGCCAAGCAGGGCTCCATGCTATGTTTGACAGTGGAAGGGCCTTCCCACGATTCCTGCATCCAATTGGCCACAGTACATTGTCCCCTGGAATCAGCTGGTGGTGGCATGATGATCCACTGATGTCATCACATCACTGTCATGCTACTTCCGGGTGCTGTGCTTTGCACCTGTGAGCCAGGCAGAAGCGTAATTAGAAGCCCCAGCGACTGGGGCAGTGATGCCACGTGGTATTGTGACATCACTTCCAGGTTCTTCCTGGAGGAGGAAGGACTGGCAGCTTTGCACTCCCAATTCCTTTTCCTGTGGAGGCTTCCCTCTGAAGGGGTGCTCTCTTCAAAGGGGAGCCTCCACAAAAGTAACAGGGGTGCAAAGCCACCACAGCGAGCAACTCCTCTTCTGGGAGAACTGTAAGTGGCACAAGGCAGTCAAGGGCACCAGGATTCAGGTCTCTTGTTGTCTTGTGTGCCACCTGAAGCATCTGGTGGGACACTGTGAGATACAGGAAGCTGAACGAGATGGGCCTTTGGCCTGATCCAGTGGGGCTCTTCTTATGTTCTTATGGGTGCTCCCCAGAGGAGCAGGTGCAGGTGCCTTTGCACCCCTCTTGGCATAGTGCAGTGGTGGACCTCCCATTAGGTTAGATGAGGAAAATGCCCGAGGCACGAGCCTCTAGGAGCCCGCGGAAACCTCTCTGAGGCTCCCAACAGGGTTGGAAACTATGCTTCTGGTTTTCTGGAAGCACAGATTATAGTGTCAGGGGAACATTAGGAAGCTTCCCCAACACAGGTTTAGGTTGTGTGAGGCTCCATAAGCCTCAGGTGAGTGGGGGTGTGTGTGTGTGAATTTTCGCGCGGGGGGGGCGAGAGCCTGCGATAGTGCACCATTGCGGACCTTTGCCTGGGGCACGGGGCTGGGCAAGTCTGCCACTGGCATAGTACCTGGAGCAGTTGGTCCTCAGGGTCCATCCTAGTTACCCCACTGCTGCCAGGTGCTGGTGGGCCTTGGCATTCCACTGCCAGCAGCACCCATTGCTCAGCACCATGAGTGTGTGGTGTCAAGCTGCAGGCTGGGTGCTGTCCACCCAATGGAGAAAATGCACCAGCAATGCCACTGTTCCCTTATACTGCTTGGAGAACCTTTTCAATGAAAAGCCTCATTAGGGTACTATCATTAGTCAAATCCATTCTGACAAATAGTATAATTGTACTGTTTAGATTTTACCTGCATAGTGGCAACTACATGTATCCAAGTTAAAGCTGCAAGTCGTTTAATTAAAAGTGTTACTGCAATGCTCTGTCACATGGAGCACTTTCTGTCCTTCAATTGTTTGGAACAACTTAATGAGTTCTTGTCAGGCTTAGAAAGGGACGAAGGGTAACACAGTGATCTGGTGAAGCCATTTCAGCCGTCCTCAATAGTGATGGGAGAGAACATCATATCGGCTATGCATCTGACTTTCCCACGCATCCTCAGGCATCTCATGGGTGCATAGAAGCTATCCTGGATATGGAGTCATATTGCTGTGACCAGGAAAGGAAAAGACACAGAAAAAGATGGCACATTCTTGCCCTCCTCCCAACAAGAACTAGCGTGAGGTCAGTTCAGATTGGGAAGGTCAGTTGGCTTCCTGGGGTGTTTCTATGACTGGGTCTGTGCTGAGTAACAGAAATTGGGGCTCACCCCCCCCCCCCGGTGGGAGGAGGGCAAGCCCCAATTTCTGGGACTCACTCAGCACAGACCCAGTCATAGAAACACCCCAGGAAGCCAACTGACCTTCCCAATCTGAACTGATCTCATGCTAGTTCTTGTTGCCTCAAGCAACCTGCTAGCTGTTCTTTGCTCCGGTCTGAATGCAACAGGCTAGGAAACTGTACAAAGTAAAAATGGTCTATTAAGAAAGAAATAGGAAAGGGTAGGGGGAGGTTCTGGGGGAATGATCAGGCACTTAAACTCAGACACAAAATGAAAGACATCTTAACGTTCTAGGTTTTCATCCTGCCTGGGCTCTGGTGCAGTGAACTCTACCCATTCTCTTTTATGGAGATTTGGAGAGTCAAGGTCCTTTCTTTCTGACTGGAAACCAGCAGTGGATCCAATGTTTATGTTTGGAGGGGGACTATGAGCACTACCTTAACTCTAGAACTTGGGTCAAGCAGGTGGGCGGGCCTGGGCTCCTGGTTGAACTTCTGTGGCAGAGGTTTGCTGGGCAGGTAGCCATAGGCTCCCACCTGGATTGGATCCCTTTCAGCTTGAATCCTCTCAAGCACCTGCTGTGAGACTGCTGTGGACGTTTTGCTGGTGTACATATCTGTATGCACTTGTAAATGGGGTTGGTGGTGGAAACTATTGTGTCTGCATTTTTCTTCACTGTGAGGACCAATGATCGAGGGCTGGAATGCCTTCCTTCTCTGATGCACTTACAGTGCACTTATTTTGATAGTGTTTTCGAAAAGCTGTGAAGACCAAAATTAAAGAATCAAAATGTATCTTATGCTCTTTTCTATATTTTTAATAAATGAGTTCAGTTCTTAGGTAACCATTACTGGTAGGTTATTTTTCGGGATCTGGCCTCGGGTAAAATCAGACAAAACTGTAGTCAGACAACCCTCTAAGTTTAACCCCTGACTTATCCGAGGGTCATAGAAAATTCCATTATTTCAGCTCAAAAAACCCTGCCCTCGACTTACGTGTGAGATCGACATAAGCACAGGTGTCTATGGTGGATCATTGGGTTGCAACTGATATGTTTAAGGGAGAACACACACATGCACACACGCACGCACGCGCACACACACACACACACACACAGAGAGAGAGAGAGAGAGAGAGAGCTTGTTCTAAGCAGAATAGTTAGTGTAAGTTTTCTGGTTTATCTTCCCTATTGTTTGTATTACTTTACTTCTATTTGCCTCTCATAATTTGCTTCTCTGTTATCACTTTACCTCTCCCATGGCTTTAATTTTGATTCCCCTTCTATTATTGTAAGACGGGTGGTCAGCCTTTCAACTTTAGGGCTCCTGGACCTTGAATCATTGTGTAGAGGAGGGCATTTCAGCAGGGCCTGTTTGTCATCTGCAATTCCCTCTTCTACACAATTGTCAAAGTTAAAAGCTTGGCCTTGTTGTAGGCCAGCCATTTTCAACCACTGTGTGTGCCGCAAATGGTCTGCAGGTGTTCCACAGGCGCAGGAGTTTGGGCAGGGTCATTTATTAGTAGGGCCATTGGGGGATCTAAGCCCCCCCCCCAACAGCATGCTGTGCCTTGTCAATTGTCAGAAACTGGTGGTGTGCCTTGACCGTTTTAGCACCTTGCCAGTGTGCCACAAGACAAAAAAGGTTGAAAATCACTGTTGTAGGCAATGAAGTAGGTATTGTGATTTGAGCACTTTGGACTCTCTCTCTCTCTCCCTCTCTCTGGTACACCAGCTTCCCTCAAAGGTCACCAATGGTCACAGTTCTTTTAATATCCTTGTTTGGGGTACTCATGTAAGCTTATTCTTATGTGTCCCTGAGCAAGTGTGGAAGCTGCATAGTGCCTAAGAGGTGGTTGACCCAGGATAGCAAGCAGTTTTGTCCCATCCCCCCCCCCGATGGAACAGACTGTAGTCTAGAGCAGGGGTGTCCAAACATTTTGGCAGGAGGGCCACGTCATCTCTGTGACAGTGAGTCGGGGGCCAGGAAAAAATGAATTAATTTACATTTAAAATTTGAATAAATTTACATACATGAATTTATTAGAGATGGAACTTATATGAATGAAGGTCTTGCAGTAGCTCAAGGCCTATAAAGGGCCTTGCACAAAGCAAGGCCAGCCATTTCCTTCACTACTACTGCTACATCACAGGCATGAAACAGCAAGCAGTGGAGGGAGCCCTCGTCCCAAAGCTCCGGTGAGAGGTTGAGAAGTCATCATCATGCTGAGAAAAGTTGCATTGGGCCAGCATGGGCTCCAGCAAGTCTCCAGGGGACCAGAGGCTCATTGGAAACTGGGAGCTCCCCAAGGGCGGAATTGGGATCCCCTGAGGGCCACAAGTGGCCCCCGGGCCAGGGTTCGGGCACCCCTGGTCTAGAGCAGCCATTTTCAACCACTGTGCCGTGGCACACTGGTTTGCCGCAAATGGTCCCCAGGTGCCACGGGAATTTGGGAGAGAGTCATTTATCAATGGGACCCTTAGGGGATGTGAGACCTCATTGATAGCATAGTGTGCCTTGTCTTTATATGCCAATAAAGGTATTATTGTATTGTATTGTGTGCCTTGTCAATTGTCAAAAAGCTGATGGTGTGCCTTGACCATTCTAGTGCCTTGCCAGTGTCCTGCGAGAGGAAAAAGGTTGAAAATCACTGATCTAGAGCAACAGAGAGAGAGAGAGAGAGAGAGAGAGAGAGAGAGAGAGAGAGAGAGAGAGAGAGAGAGAGGCCCTAAAGTATAGTGATAGAAAATGTTCCCTTACCTGGAGGAGACCTCTGGGACTGCCCCACACTGCAGGATGCATTGTATACTCTAACAGTGCAACTTCATTTGTGTGGAGGGGGTGATTGGATTGGGCTATAAGGCTAGAGCCATGGGTCATTTTTCTACTGGATTTAGCAACTCCTGATCATCTTTCCGGGATGCACGGTGCACTCCATTGGCACAGCTGCATTGGCTCTACAAAGTTATTTAGGATTGGGTTGTACGTCTACTTTCCTTTTCCATGGCAATGGCAGGGCAAATTTAATCAAGATCTGGCAGGGAAATCTTCACTTGCTTTGGGTGACTCAGTTTGTGAGAACCTTAAACTGAGGCTATAAAAAAGAATGTGCAATTTTTCTTTATTTATATGAAGAAGAGATGTCAGGGCTGAGCAGTGGCGTCGCTGGGGGGGTGCAGGTGGTGCAGGCCACACTGGGTGACGCGCATGGGGGGACGTGCACTGGAGGGATGACATGCTAAAATCGCAGTGGTTAGGAGTAATACCATCATGCTATATACCATTGGATGCAGAATTTCCAACTGATTGCAACGCAAAAAACCAGAGTAAAATATCACCTTTCTATCAAAAGTTATGGCAAAAAACCAGAGAACAAAAAATGCATGGAGCCCTATAGAAAGTGAAACTGAGCTGTATCACGCGTTTACTCACGAGTAGACAAACTTGCTTTAGTCCGTCGGAAAACGCAGGCTGAGAGGAATCCAATGACACCAAAATGGTCCTGTTCCAATGAATGCAGCTCCTGAGAAGGAAGTCCCTTCCTCCAAGCAGATGAATGTATTGGAAAGCAAAACTAAACCTCATGGTCGCTTTTATTCGCGAGTAAGCAAACTTACCTTGGCTGGTGGTCATGCCAGGCAAAGGGGAATGTGAGGCCACCAGAATGGTCCTGATCTGAAAGAACTGGAGCTCAACAAGTGCTCCAGAAGGCAGTCCCCCCCCCCCCCACTAAAAAGGATCAAAACAGAGACTTTAGCTGATAAGGTGAACTTTTTGAGACTTGCAAAGTCAGGTGGATCCTGATAGCGATCTGGTTTAAGCAGAAGTTCTTACATTGAACTGGGCAGGGCTGAAAACCTTACTGATTTTGGAGGGGGGGGTTGTCATTGCAAGCAGGCTACGGAGGAAATTCACTTGGTGGATCAGGGCTGGCTTCTGCTTATTTAATTATTTGTTTTACTTTAATTATTTATACTTGTTTATTTTAATTTGCCTGATGATGTCACTTCCACCATGACATCACTTCTGGTGGGTCTTGGACAGATTGTCATTCTAAAAAGTGGGTCCCAGTGCTAAAAGTTTGAGAACTGCTGCAATAAGGTGTTAGTAAGTTGACACCCTGGGGGGTGTGTGTGACACCACTAGTGACCAAAATCACTAAAATCACAGTTTGGAGGAATAATACCAGCATGTTATATATCAATCAATGTGTAATTTCATGCAGAATGTGTTCTATCTTTGTTCTATCAAAAGGTACAGCCAAAAACCCAGTGGGAGCAAAGTGATGGTAGATCACCATGCCTACCACTGGGGGTGTTGCCCTGCCCACGGCATGGGGGGTAATGCGCTGACATCCCATACCAGGTGACCCGAACCCTAGTGATGCCACTGGAGCTGAGGTCTGGCACAAATGAAGCTCTTTTCCGGCCAGACAGCTTTGACTGAACATTTAAAACAGTCCTGTGGCATCTTTGGCCCCCAATGTCCATCTTTTCTCAAAAACCACAACCTAGCTTTTCTGTATTAAGCAGCTTCCAGTAAATATGACCCTATGGGTGATGCCATCTCCTTTTCATCTGCAGCAGGAGGAACCTACATCCCTGGGAGGACAGATGAGCTTTGGCAACAGGAAATCACTGTGATTTGACACCCTGCACTCCCCCCCCCCAATCTCTGCAATGCTTCAAACCACCTCAGCAGATACAGATAGGTCACCTTGCAGGGCTCCCACAACCCCATTTCAGCACGTGAGAAAAATGCACCCCGTCTTCCCTACCGGAAAGTTCCCCTGGCATTCTTCCTCCTTCCTGTGTGAATGGTGCCCCTTCAATGTGGTGTCTTTGTGTACCTCTCAGCCCGTCAGTGGACTGGTCATCTTAATCTGTGGCAACTCTGTCCATTGGCCCACAGACCTCCCTCTGTCCTCTAAGTCATGAGCAGAGTTCAATTACTGTTGTGCTAAGTTCTGCTGTTTTTCTCTCTTCTGTGAGTGTGGTTTGTGGGTAGTGGTGAGCCTAGCCTAGTCTCTTACTCTAGTTGTAAACAGTTTAGGAGGAGAGCCAAAGATTAGCCTCCAACTTCCTTTTAGGCAGACTGACTGCATTAGCCATCACAGCAGCTGCTCTGCTCATCCAGTTGTGTTTAGAGGTGCCCATCTGCCTCTCTATGGTGCTAGTTAGGAGCAACTGGACAATGGACAGATGAGCCCTCCCACCCACGTGAAATGTGTAACGTGGTCTCATGGCCTGCCAAGGAGCTCACCTCTTAACTGCAGCCCCATTTCTGGCTACAAGGAATGGCAACTCAGTAACAATCTTGCAACACAGTTGGAATCTTGGTATTTTCCTGCTTCTCCCCCCCCCCCCATCCTTCTCCTCTCTCCCTCCTACTTTCACAACCTGCCATGGATATGTACAGTTCAGGCCTAGTAGCATTGCAAGGCCTGAACCAAGCTAAAACAGTAACACAGAAGTGGCTTGCAGTCCTAGCTGCCAGGATTTACAACTCAATGGAAGGTGATTATGTAGCACCTGGGCAGCCAGAAAGACGCCCATCAAGGATGGAATGCAGCTGCAGATCTCCAGGGGGGAGAGAAGAGCTGAGAGGACGGGCTTCCAGCCCCACTTCCAGAGGACAGGGTCTTTGTTCCTTGTCTCTTGGTGAGAGAGGTGGTGGGTGCACATCCTGCCCCGCTAGGACCATGTGACCTCTTAGGTAACTGAGGATCTACAAAAGAAGCTGACCCAGGTGAGAGTCAGGGATTAATAGAATTAACCAGTTAGCTTTGTTGTTTTATGCTGATATGTTTCCTAGAAGTTTTTATGCCTCTAGCATTTGCTGCCTTTGTAACCATTTTGTAACCCTAAGTATTTAATAAAGTAGAAAATCTTTTTACCATGTTGGTTCATTGTCTGTTGGGGACAAATGTTCAGAATCCTGCCTAGCCGTTCAGCAAGCTACCAAACATCCTCATTGTGGTCTAGTAACTTGAGGACTGAGACTTTAAGTAAAGAAAGTGCTCAGTGCCTACAAGGGATATAGTTAAGCCTAGAGGGTCTCGGGTTCCCTGGACTGAGGCACTGGCTCTTACAGGGTGGTGGCAGTACTACCAAACAGGGATCTTTGAGGTCTTTAGGGTTCAGAACCAACAACTCTGAGCACCCCAAAACCCTGGCAGTGAGACCAAGTGTACGACACAACCCCACTGGTTTTTCAGCCCTGATTCCTCAGATAACACTTCTGATTCCCCTACATCCTGCTCATTACCTGCTCAATATTTGATTTACATTTAATTTCAGGTGTGCAAGAGACACATCTCTATCTGCAGACGTGGAGCTGAGTGGCTGCCTCCAGAAGGGCCAGATCAGCAAAGTAGCAATTTAACAGCTCTGTTAGGAGCAGTGGCATCAAGAAGCCATCAAGACCTTTCCTGAATGAACTTCCACCAGTGCCTTCTCTATTAAAGGGGACGATGACCTGAAGACTTACACGCATGCCTGTTGCAGCCAGCAAAGCCGGGTTTTCCAAAAAATATACCCTGGATAGGACTCCTGCCCCAGCTCCCGCTAATCAAGATCATGCTGAAGCACTGGTCAGCCAGCACTGTAAATGAAGCCCCCGTCATCCACCTCTGCAACATTGCACCCCCAGCAACAGCACCAGTCTCTGAGTCTCAGCCTTAAGCAAGTTCTGCTCCCATCTTCTCCCCTCCAATGTGAGCAGTGTCTGTGCACATCCACTGAGTCCCACCTCCCAAACCCCTGCAGAGGCAGCATATCCACCCATTTGGGCCCTCATGTGGTAGATGAGTGGTCTCTGCTTCCCCCCCCCCTCCAAAGCAAGCTGGGGTGGGAGAAAAGAAAATGAGCCTGCGGGGGGGGGGGGGAGTGCTGCATTGCTGAAAGTGCACTTATCAGTCAAGGGAGATCAAAGTCAGCAGGCTTTGCTTCTCATGTGTAAGATCACACTTGTAAGACAAGTGGCAGTAGTTTATTTTTGTCTGTTTTCAAAGTATGGTGGAATACCCAAACCCCCCACCCCCATACAATCTATACTGCACCTCCAAGAGGCTGACTTACTGCACCAACCTGTGCATGTCTACTCAGAAATAAGTCAATGGGATTTACTCCCAGGGTAAGTGTAGGATTGCAGCCTGCGTTCCTCTGGATTTAGCCAGGGCTTCTGCCTAGCTTACTTGGCTTAGCTCTTCACGCCCATTTCTGACTTTCTCCCCACTTTGGCAACAGGAAATCATTGTGTCTTCACACCCTGCCTCCCCCCAATCTCTGCAATGCTTCAAACCACCTCAGCATAGGTCACCTTGCAGGGTCACCTTGCAGGGCTCCCACAACCCCATTTGAGCACATGAAAAAAATGCACCCCGTCTTCCCTGCCAGGAGGTTCCCCTGGCATTCTTCCTCCTTCCTGTGTGAATGGTGCCCCTTCAATGTGGTGCCTTTGTGTAGCTCACAGCCCGACAGTGGACCTGATATCTTGGTCTGTGGCAACTCTGCCCATTGGCCCACCTACCTCCCTCTGTCCTCTGTGTTGTGAGCATAGTTCAATTGATGGCATGCTAAGTTCTTCTATTTGTCTCTCATCTGTGTGAGTGCAGTGCATGGCTAGTGGTGAGCCTAGCCTAGTCTCTTACTCTATATGTAAACCCTTTAGGAGGAGACCCAAAGATTTGCCTCAGGCTTCCCTTTAGGTGGATTGCATTAGCCATCAAGGGCACCCATCTGTCTTTCTGTTGTGCTAGTTCAGAGCACTTGGGCAATGGACAGATGAGCCCTCCCACCCACATGAAATGTGTACAGTAGTCTCATGGCCTGCTAAGTGGCTCAGCTCTTGACTGCGGCCCCATTTCTGGCTACAAAGAATGGCAACTGGGTAACAATCTTGCACCGCAGTTGGAATCTTGGTATTTTCTTGCTTTTCCCTTCCTCCCCCCTCCTCCTCTCTCCCTCCTACTTTCACAACCCCACTGGTTATTCAGCCCTGATTCCCCGGACAACCCTTCTTTTCCCCCCTACATCCTGCTCATTACCTGCTCAGTATTTGATTTACATTTAATTTCAGGCGTGCAAGAGACACACATCTCTATCTGGGTACCTGGAGCTGAGTGGCTGCCTCCGGAAGGGCCAGATCAGCAAAGTAGCAATTTAACAGCTCTGTTAGGAGGAGTAGCATCAAGAAGCCATCAAGACCTTCCTGAAGGCTCCAGTTAATTTGCAGGTAGCTGCCTGCCACACTTTCTCAGTGACGTGAATCCTCATCGCTCAGGGTCCAGTTACATGTGTGATTCATCCCACGCCTTGCCTCAATGGGGATTAGATGTAATTGAACGTACCAAGTGGGGGGTACAGTGCGTCAGAACCACAGTAGGGCAGTGCTTCTCAAACTGGTGGGTCACAACCCACCAGTTCGTGTAACACTTCCCCTGTCCCTTTAAGGACGTTGGCTAAAAACAGGCGCAAAGCACTTCCGTTTTGCAGGAGGTGCTTTGCGCCCGCTTTTAGCGAATATTCCAAGCCTAGGGGAGTGCTGTGCAGGGCTGCGCAGGGCTCCCTGCACCTCTTGCAGCAGCTCTGCCATCTTGAAGTAAGTGCAAAGCACCCCCCTCACCCCCCTTAGTGATGCAATCCTGGGGATCATGTCGCTGCCCTAGACCCTCCCCCGCAAGAACTTACTGAGGGAGTAAAGCTCCCTCAAAGTTTGAGAACCTCTGCAGTAGGAGGTTCAGGTCTTTAGTAGTTTGATCCAGATCATGTCTCCCCCCCCCCATGTGCCATTAAATGAATAGAAAGTCTATTACAAAGGGTGGCCAGACCACAGCCCACAAGCCACGTGTGGCTGTTTGCCATATAATGTGCGGCTCTCAAACATCTGAAATTTATTGTATGCAGTTCATATGTTAAGCAGGATTGTCTTTTAACAAACAAGTGTACTTTGCACTTACATAGGGTCCAAGGGTCATGATTGGGCTCAGAACCATGGTGGAGGCCAACTACCCATTGGTCCCCCACTCTCTGATTTCACCCTCTTTTGTACCCCCCCCCCTGCTTGCGACTACAATTACAACTAACTCCCAATCTGGGCAAGCTGCTGGGTTGACCAGTAAAAATCCCTACGGGGATTTAGAACAACCTGTAAACCGCCTTGAATTAAAGTCTGAGGAGAAATCTGATGACCAAGAAAGGCGGTATATAAATGCCTGTATTATTATTATTATTATTATTATTATTATTATTATTATTATTATTATTAAGCAAGGGCCTATTGCAGTAACCAGTCAAATCCTCCCCAACATACGGGAGGTTCATGGGGGTGGGGGAGGGTGACGTTTGGGACTCAGCTGGAGGAATCCTGTGAATCCTTCAGAAGTACAACATCAGTCCCTGCAGGGAGAGAATGACATCTGGAGAAGTTTCTGTAGGAACCCATCAGATGTCATAAATATGTGGATGACCCCCAGAATAAAAGGGCAGGGGAGAGACACAGAGAGTTTGAGTGCCTTTTTATTCTTTTGGCTGCAAGCTCCCCAACAGGCCAAGGGGCAAAATGTTGACAGGAGAAACCAGATCAGCCATGTAGGCGACATTATGGTGAGGGTGCTGGTCGATTGGCTTCAACCACATTCTTCCCATTGCAATAGTTGGTGTTACAGCATTTCTTGATGTAGGTCCTGTTTTGATCCAGGATGGGTTCCCAGCTGGTACATGGCGCAAAATTGGCACAGCCCCAATGTGTATATGTGGTGTTACCTGGGGAGAGGGAGAAGAAGGCAAGCGTTTGAATTGGGAGACAGGATGCCTAGTTTCTCAGAGCTGAACAGGAATCAGCTATCTCGTGGTGTGAGTTGATGTAACTGTGGCTGCTTCTGTCTGCCTCATCCTGGTGGATCTGTTTAAGTATGTCAGCCAAGGGATGAGCACAGGAGCCTTGGAGGGGCTTGTGGTAGGGCAGGTTTGAGCTGTGCCCAACCGTAGCAAGACTGGTGCTAAGGAAACCCCCACCAGACCAGTACCGTTTGGGGAGGGTAGGATGGCTGAAGGACCATCTCCATCTCTGCAAACCTGTCCATACAGAGAGGGCTGTGGGTGAGGCCCTCATGCATGTCCCACCACCAGCTGAGTCAAGGTTAGTGGGAAGCAAGGCCTTTTCTAGAGCAGATCCCAGGTGATGGAATACAGTGTCCTGTGACATTTGTCCTGCCAGTCGCTTTCTTTTTTCTACCACAGTTTTAAGATTTAAGCAGGTTGTCTGGCTAAATGGCATTGATGGCCTTTAGTTCAAGGGTGTGTGTGTGCTTGTTTTTTCTAAAGTATTTTACTTGTTACTTTTTTATGCTGATAGCACAGATTTTGATTTCACTACATCCATTATTGCATTGAATTCTCCTGTAATGTACCTGGAAAGACAAAATATAAACCTGCAAAATAAAAAGACATGGAGCAGCACATGGTGGTGGTCTGTGAATCATTCTTGTTTGATGGAAATTTGGGTCAAGTGGATTGAAATGGGGAAGGAGAAGCTCATTGGAGAGGTCAGAGGACTGGTTGAAATGTGCCCAAAGAGAACATACTGCTTATAGAGTCTCAGTACCTACCTTCAAATTGTGCAACTGTGAAGCACCATGGATATTCCGCTTTGGTCTCACACGTAGCGAAATTATATCGATAATCCCGACAGTTTTTGCTCGCTCTGCATTCGTTGCAAATTGTACCTTGAGCTGAATGTGGAAGCAGAGAATTTAACACAAAGTATGTCTACTGTTACAGCTTAAGATGGGATCTGGTGGAAAAGGATTAGAGGCCACAGTGGAATGTGAGGCAATCATGCCATATGCTGGACACACTATCCTAGGATTTGGTGAGTCAGGGAAGCACATTCCAGCCCCCCTATTTTTACCACCCTTGTGAACATGCACATTGGTGCCCCTGGTGGATAGGAGAGGAAGGAGGTATCCCCACCCCCTTTCCCTTTGTGCACAATGGCTTTGAACACAATGGAACCTACTCCTGAGTTGACATGCAGAGACTTGCACTATCCATTTCTCCAGAGTTTCTCCAAAGTGGGAGACTGGCAGCCCAACCCTACCCAGTGCAGGCGCAGTGGAGCCACATGGCCCACAATGTATCCAGCGCTGATTAGGAGCGGGCTGGAGATCCACTCATGGTAACGGAACATTAACACAACATTAACACAAACATTTGTTCCCTTCCCCCACGTTGAAAGCCAACTGCAAGCACTGAAATTTTGCTCTTTTCCCTAGTTAAGCAAGCTATAAATAATTAAATCAAAATGAATAATTAGAAATAATTAAATTAAAGTGAAACAATTAAATAAGGGGAGATGAGATGGGGAAGCCAGCCCTGTTGCATGAACTCAATTGTTGTCTGCAAAAACCTCAAACCTCACCCACTACCCCCCCCCCCAAAAAAAACACCATTAAGATTATCAGCCCTATCCAACACCCAGTACAATTTAAGTTCTTATATTTAAGACAACAACCCTTTCCAATCAAACAGTGAACCAGTCAAACAGTGCAGTGGTACCAAACCTATTTGCACTGGAAACCACTTTTTAAAGTTACACACCATCAGGATCTACCTCGCTTTACAAGACTGAAAAAGGAAGAACAAAGTTTTATCAGTTTAAGGGCACAATCCGAACCAGGTCTACTCAGAGGTAAGTTCTATTTTGTTCAATACTCTCTAGAAAGTGTGGTTAGGATTGCAGCCTAAGCTTCTTTTTACTGTACCATGGTGGGGGGGGCTGCTTTCTGGAGCACTTGTTGAGCTCCACGTGCATAGAATCAGGACAATTCTGGTAGCCTTGCACTCCCCTTTGCCTGACCTTCCACACAAACCAAGGTACGGTTGCTTACTCATGTGTAAACACAAAGGTGTGGTGGGCAGCCCAATCCTAACCTGCCCTGGAGCAGGCAGACCAACTGGCCCGCATCCAGAGCAGGGTTGGGGCTGCCGACAGCTCAGCCCAGGGCAAGGGGAATTCATTCCCCGTACTCCTGGTAATGTCACAGCAACACCAATGGGCTTATTCAGACCTGTACCACCTAAAGCAATAACACAGATCCAAGCTGTCCTGAGCTGCTAAGGGCTGCTGGGACCAGGATCAGAATCTGGCACAAGTGCAGGATCCTGGCCCACCCCGCACCTGCAGCCCACCCATGGGCTCGCCCACTGCCCATCCTTTCCCCGCTCCAGAACGCCTCCCTCCCACCATGATAATAAAACTGTGATCTTGGGTGGAGCCACCTGTCTCATTCTCTTTCTTAAGGGAGGGAAGAGGATTTCCTGCAATCGGCTGGTTTGTTATCCAGTTTTGAATCCCTGTTCCAAAGGAGATGGGTTTCATTAATTCCCCTAAAACCAGCTCCATTGGTAGCAGGATGATCCCGCAAATCTTCAATAAGACATCCCTGACAAAAGGACTTCCTCCTGCAAACATTTGGCCACATCAGCATTGAAAGTTAGAAGTTCCTTCCCATATCCCAGCACTAAACCAGAACCTATTTCTGTGAAATATCCCCTTTGTCACTCTAGGAGGACTCACCCAGTGTGCAGCAAAGCAGAAGAGGGAAACCCAGAAGAATTTTGTCCATCTCTCCGTCTGTTTCACAAACGAAGACGAGCAGGAGAACAAGATGCGAAGGATGATGGCAAAGAGCAGTAGAGCTTCCTCCGGACGCACCTGGGAAGGTGAATGCAAGGTATTTATCCTTGCCAAAAGCAGTGAGAATTGCCATGGGGAAGAAGGTGAGGAGGTGGCACCTTTACAGGATAACAAAGGGAGCTTTGTGGAACATGATGTCTCTAGGGATTGAGACAACTTTTGCTAATTAACTTTTTAGAATTAATCAGCATTATTATCATCGCTCATATGGGGGCAAGAAACCATTTTCTCATGCTCTGACAGAGGTGTTGCGATGGGGGCATTGTGAGGGGTGAGCGCCCCAGGTGCCATGCTTCTGGGTGGGGTGGGAGTTGTGACATGTGATGTGTGTATCACTGGAGTGGGACTGGCCAGTGCAGCAGAGGATAAATCCTAACCCCACTCCTGGCCTGATCAGCCTTATATGAGCTGCTTGAATTTGCGCCAGCAATTTTGCTGGTAGATACAAGTCGCCCCATAGGACTGGCTAGACTGTTGCATGGCCTGTGCTGTATCCAGTGCAAGGTATGTGCTGGCTGGAGGGCAACTTGGGGATATCTTACTCCATGCAACAAAGACTGAAGAGTCATATGTCTGAATGCAGTTGGACATGCAGGAACATGACTCTTGGTACAGGATAACTTGTCTGACAGGTTCATTGGATGAATCTCAATGCAAATACTGAGTGTCTTAAAAAAAGGTAAAACTGTAGCATGAGTGTAGGTGTGTCTAATTATGTTATTAATACCCTATGTTGTGAAATGACCAGAACAAAAAATTCAAGCAAAGCAACCACCATGCTAAACATTTTAGGACCTCAAGGTGCCTTGAACTGCCTGAAACTGCCTAATAACTTTTTCAGAAGTCATTAGCGAAAGGAACATTGAATTCCAGAAACTGCACTGTCTCCTCATTGCAACCTTTCACCCTGTCCTCATTAAAAAGACATCAACAGCCCTTCCTCACTATCTCATAAGGAGGTTTTTCATCTCTTTAATTTATGGATCATACACTAGAATAAATTCCATGAGCTTAGTTGTGCACATGACCTGGGGAGGAATCCTGATTCTAAGTGACATTGATTCTGCTTCTGTCTTGATCCGATTCATTTTGTCACTTTGCTCTGATAGCATTTACCAAGCTGAATTCCTTATTTCCCTTTTCTTTGGTTCTGGTTTACTGCACTGCGGGTGTGTGAGTCATATTCAGAGCAAGAGCGTTGTCACAGGGAGTGGGTCCTATTCTAACAGAGGGTTGAATTGTCACCCCGGTTGATTTTGATTTAGAGAGGGGAGAGGTCCAAGAGGTGAAGCATGTTTGGTGGCACATTAGTTCTTCTCTGGGGGATTGATGTGTAAGGTGTTGTTGATGGTAGAAGTGCTCAGCTATCTGTCTGTTTGTAGATAAAGTCAATATTTTAAAAACTCAGTAAAGCTCCAGTTGATATCTCTGCCAGAGGAACCCAAAATCTGGTCAGTGCTAGACCTGGAACTCTCATTGCTTGGGAATGTGTGAAGCAATCAATCATAACAATATTATTGTTGTTCTGCATTTATACAACAGTTCATGCATTTTCAGTCATATGTTTCCAAAGTGAAATAAGAACATTTATACATTTTATTTTATTTTATTTTATAATTTCTTCCTTGTCTTTCTCCTGGCAAGGGCAGTCAAGGTGGCTTACAAGATTCAGGGAGCAATCCATACATGTAGATGGGCCAGTGCAAGTCGCTTACACAGACCCAGCGAAATTGCGAAAGTGCTGTAAGGCACTTTTGTGCCACCGTGCAAGGAGGGAGGCCGGTGCACAGTGTGCCGGCCTCTAAAAGCCAACACAAGGCCTGCGGTGCCAGCAAACCAGTAAGGCCATACCAGCCAAGACAGGCTGGTGCAGGGGCTTGGGGAGGGCAGGAAGGAGGTGTTCCGGGGTGGAGGAAGGTGGGAGGTGGGGAGGCCCATTGGCTGGCTGCGGAGGACAAGGCGTGGGGCCAGGATCTGAGACTTTTGCCAGATCCTCACCCTGGTCCCAGGTGACCCAGAGTCAGCCAAAACAGGCTGGTGCAGTGGCTTGGGGAGGGTGAGGGGAAGGCAGGAAGGAGGTATTCTGGGGTGGGAGAGGACAGGAGGTAGGGAGGCCTGTGGATGGGCTGCGGACAAGCAGGGGGAGGGGCCAGGATCTGAAACTTAATGCCAGATCCTCACCCCGGTCCCAGATGACCCGGAGCAGCTCCAGGCTGCTCGGATCTGCGCCACCTCAAGTACCACTGGTGATGCCCATACCACTGGTTGAGAAACACTGCTCTAACCCACTTCCCCTTTCCTCCACACTTCCATGTCTCCTCTGCCCCCCCCTTCCTTCTCCAATCCAATGATATAGAAAGCTAGTATGTAAGGCTCCAGCACAGACTGCTCCTTGATGCTCTACTGTTTTGCACAAGCATGAGGATTCTAGAGTTCCAGATGATCAGCTTTAAGGAACTCAACACACTGGTCTAGGACATGGCTGACATGGCTGAAAGGAGGCAGGTGGCCTCTTAAATGTACCTGTAACACAAGATATCATCATCTGGTAGCCCTTTAAGAGAGGAAGTGGGAACTCGCTGTGGTGGCTCAGTCTGCTCAATAGTTACTCAGGAGCTTTCAAATTGTTGGAGTCTCTCCATAGTTTAGGCACAACTACTGTCGTGCATTCCACCATTTGTGCCCATGAATATCCATGCACAGACCTACTCCAGCAGCCCTCCAGAATCCTTTGCCCTTCTTGCACATCCAGCTGTGCTTCTGTGGGCTTTGGGATCAGCGCCATACCATTGTTTCGTAAGATGTATGTTTGGCAGTCCTGAGTCTGTCTACGTGTACCAGCTGATCTCCCACACAGCATGTCCTCAGTTCAGCTGCAGTGCTCTGTCATGCACAAACATGTCCAAGAACACACAAGCAGGAAAAGAACAATTCTGGCTTTACCAGAACTTGCGGCATTGCTGTGTTCTGTTCTGCATGTAAATCTGAAAGATTTGTAATGCAATCCTCTGCATGTCTACTCAGAAGTAAGTTCCATTATGTTCAATGGGACTTACACCCAAGAAAGCATACATAGACTTGCAGTTCAATGAATTCATTTTAACAGAGCAAAATCTTGAATGGGCTGATCTCCTTCCTGCATAGAAGAAATTAAAGATGCCCTTGCTGAGATCTGGCAATGGGCTGAGGGCATGATGCCTGATTGCCCCCCCCCCTTAAATTTTCCTAGAAAACAGATGTTACTACATTTTTTAAAACAAGTTTTTAATTGACAGTTTTAACTTCACCTGAGCAAGACTAAAACTCAATGAAAACATGAATGAGAGTGGGATGATTTCCTTACTCTGAGTTGTATTGGCAACCTTCAGTCTCGAAAGACTATGGTATCGCGCTCTGAAAGGTCATTCTGGCACAGCGTCTAGTGTGGCTGAAAAGGCCAATCCGGGAGTGACAATCCCTTCCACACCGGGAGCAAGTGCAGTCTGTCCCTGGTCTGTCTCCCTGGCTATGGGCCTTCCTTCTTTGCCTCTTTGCCTCAGACTGCTGGTCAAGTGTCTCTTCAAACTGGGAAAGGCCATGCTGCACAGCCTGCCTCCAAGCAGACCGCTCAGAGGCCAGGGTTTCCAACTTGTTGAGGTCCATCCCTAAGGCCTTCAGATCCCTCTTGCAGATGTCCTTGTATCGCAGCTGTGGTCTACCTGTAGGGCGCTTTCCTTGCACGAGTTCTCCATAGAGGAGATCCTTTGGGATCCGGTCATCATCCATTCTCACAACATGACCGAGCCAACGCAGGCGTCTCTGTTTCAGCAGTGCATACATGCTAGGGATTCCAGCACATTCCAGGACTGTGTTGTTAGGAACTTTGTCCTGCCAGGTGACGCCGAGAATGCGCCAGAGGCAGCGCATGTGGAAAGCGTTCAGTTTCCTCTCCTGTTGTGAGCGGAGAGTCCATGACTCGCTGCAGTACAGAAGTGTACTCAGGACACAAGCTCTGTAGACCTGGATCTTGGTATGTTCCGTCAGCTTCTTGTTGGACCAGACTCTCTTTGTGAGTCTGGAAAACGTGGTAGCTGCTTTACTGATGCGTTTGTTTAGCTCAGTATCGAGAGAAAGAGTGTCAGAGATCGTTGAGCCAAGGTACACAAAGTCATGGACAACCTCCAGTTCATGCGCAGAGATTGTAATGCAGAGAGGTGAGTCCACATCCTGAACCATGACCTGTGTTTTCTTTAGGCTGATCGTCAGTCCAAAATCTTGGCAGGCCTTGCTAAAACGATCCATGAGCTGCTGGAGATCTTTGGCAGAGTGGGTAGTGACAGCTGCATCGTCGGCAAAGAGGAAGTCATGAAGACATTTCAGCTGGACTTTGGACTTTGCTCTCAGTCTGGAGAGGATGAAGAGCTTTCCATCTGATCTGGTCCGGAGATAGATGCCTTCTGTTGCAGTTCCAAAGGCCTGCTTCAACAGGACAGCGAAGAAAATCCCAAACAAGGTTGGTGCAAGAACACAGCCCTGCTTCACTCCGCTTCGGATGTCAAAGGGGTCTGATGTGGAGCCATCAAAGACAACAGTGCACTTCATGTCCTTGTGGAAGGATCTGATGATGCTGAGGAGCCTGGGTGGACATCCGATCTTGGGGAGAATCTTGAAGAGGCCGTCCCTGCTGACCAGGTCAAAAGCCTTCGTGAGATCTATGAAGGCTATAAAGAGTGGCTGTCGTTGTTCCCTGCATTTCTCCTGCAGTTGTCTAAGGGAGAATACCATATCAGTGGTGGACCTGCTGGCTCGGAATCCGCACTGTGATTCTGGATAAACGCTCTCTGCAAGTACCTGGAGCCTCTTTAGTGCAACTCGGGCAAAAAACTTCCCTACAACACTAAGGAGAGAGATGCCACGGTAGTTGTTGCAGTCACCCCTGTCACCTTTGTTCTTGTACAGCGTGATGATGTTTGCATCCCTCATGTCTTGAGGTACTTCACCTTCTCTCCAGCAGAGACAAAGGATTTCATGCAGCTCAGTAGTGGTGATTTCTTTGCAGCACTTTAGGACTTCAGCAGGGATGCTGTCTTTTCCAGGTGCCTTGCCAAAGGCAAGGGAGTCCAGGGCCACGTGAAGTTCTTCTAGGGTTGGTTCACTGTCAAGCTCCTCCAGCAAAGGCAGGCACTCAATGTTGTTCAGCGCTTCTTAGGTGACTACATTTTCTCTGGAATATAGCTCAGAGTAGTGCTGCACCCAGCGTTCCATCTGCTGCGCCCGATCCTGGATGACCTCGCCTATGGCAGACTTCAGAGGGGCAATTTTCTTCTGTGTTGGACCTAGGGCCTGCTTGATACCGTCATACATCCCCTTGATGTTGCCTGTGTCAGCTGCTGCCTGTATCTGGGAGCAGAGCTGAAGCCTGTAGTCATTAGCACATCTCCTGGCAGTCTGCTGGACTTTGCTGCAAGCAGCTCGGAGGACCTGCAGGTTGCGTTCACTGGGACAGGCCTTGTGTGCTGCTTGAGCTCTCCTCTTTTCCTCAATGACTGGTGTCAACTCCTCAGAGTGGGCTTCAAACCAGTCTGCCATCTTGTTGGTCTTCTTGCCAAATATGGACAAGGCAGTGTTGTAAACGGCATTCTTGAAATGTTCCCATCTGTTGGACGCGTTTGCATCGACCGGGCCTGGAAGAGATTCCTCAAGCGCTCGTGCAAATTCCTCCACTTTTCTCTGACCCCAGGTCTTGCTGGTATCAATGCGAGGTCTTCCTTCCTTTTTCGTGTGACACAGTCGCTTTGTTTGCAGTTTCACTCTGCTGCACACCAGGGAGTGGTCAGTGTCACAGGCAGCACTCTGATAGCTGCGTGTGATCTTGGTGCTGGGAAGGCTGGAGCATCTGGTGAGAATCAGGTCGAGCTGGTGCCAGTGCTTTGATCTTGGGTGTCTCCAAGAGACTCTATGTTGGGGCTTCGTGTTGAAGAACGTATTGCTGACACAGAGACCATGATGACAGCAAAACTCTAGCAGGCGTTTAGTAGCAGGAGTCTAGTAGCAGAGACCATGATGACAGCAAAACTCTAGCAGGAGTCTAGTAGCAGGAGTCTAGTAGCACTCTGAGTAGTGCTACTGCATTTCTGACATAGCCCATTTGTAGAATCAGGAGGTTGCACATACACATCATGGCTTGTAGCCCAATATGAACTTTTCCTCCAGAAATTTGTTCAATTCCCTTTTAAAGGCATCTAGGTCAGATGCCATCACCACATCATGTGGCAAGGAGTTCCACAGACTAACTACATGCTGAGTAAAGAAATATTTTCTTTTGTCTGTCCTAACTCTCCCAACACGCAATTTTAGCAGATGTCCCCTGGTTCTGGTGTTGTGTGAGAGGGAAAAGAGCATCTCTCTATCCTCTCTGTCCACCCCCTGCTTAATTTTGTATGTCTCAGTCATGTCCCCCCTCAAGCATCTCCTTTCTAAAATGGAGAGCCCCAAATGCTGTAGCCTTTCCTTGTAAGGAAGGTGCACCAGCCCAGGGCCTATGACAGGAATTTTAGCAGGGGGTACAAAGTTTTTTCTGGACCCCCCGAAAGGGGAATGGGGGCAATGGGGGCAGGCAGAAGGGGGGCAAAATAGGGGAGGGGAGGGCGCTGACAGCCACAACAGTCTTTGCAGCTCAAGTCTACTAGACTTCTTGATGCACAGTCCAGATCCACCCGACCATGCGGCATTAGCAGCTTAAGAAACATGGAGAACCAAACACACTCCTAAGTGTGAAAGAAATGGTTGTTGGCAGAGCAATGCATTCAGTGGCATAGCTAGAGGGGGTGCAGAGCACTAGGTTATCCAGGGAGCCACATCACAGGGTGCAAGTTGCCCCTCCCCCTCCCCTTTGGAGCCATTCTGGGCGAGGGAAGCAAAATGGAGGCCAATGGCTCTGGTCAGCACTGTGCAAGGAAGTTTACACACATGCAGTTTTCAGAACACTCTTAAAGTTACAGGAGTTGCTTCTTCATTTTTTGTCTGCTGGATTGTAAATGGAATCCATTGCTCTAGCATGGTACCAAATGGCTGCTTTTGCCTTGCACAGAGTCTCTCAAGGCGCAATCCTGAAGGCGTCCTGAAGGCCAAAAAGCACTTTTGCACTGGCTTCAGAGCAAGGAAGTCAGCGCACAGATGTGCACAGGCCTCTGGAGACCAACACAGGACCCGCTTGGCCGGCCTGAGAGATGTGTTCATCCCAGTTGAACTCAGCTGGCACAGGGGTCAGGGGGGCATTGGGAGAGTGGGAGGGAGGCATTTTAGGGTGGGGGAGGACAGGCGGACCCGTGGGCAGGCAGGGGGTAAACAGGGGCGGGGCCAGGGGCCAGCAGTTATGCCGGATCATATCCCCATTCCCAGCAGCTTCCTCTTTGGGTGGCGCAGTTCCAAGTAGCCCCATTGATGCTGCTGCAACGTGACATGGGGTAAGGGGAAGTGATGCTCCAGGCTGCAACACTTTTGGTCCCAAACCTGCTCTGGATGCGGGGCAGGCCCACCAGCCTCCTTGCTCAAGGACAGATTAGGATCGGACTGCCCATAGTTTAAGAGCTGAGCAGGCACTCTGGGCGTGCTCTGGAAGTTATAGATGTCAGGGTTTGGGGAAATTAGGTTTGCTTTGGGGAAATTAGGATACTGGCTCCTATTCAGGCTTCTCTCAGAATTACAGGGGGTGGGTATTGGAGAAAGCAAGAAAAATGGTACTTTGAATGGCTCGAAGGCTGAAATGTGTGTTTTCATTAAAGGAGGAAGGGTCTCTTTATGTCCCCCTTATTTCAGTGGTTGTTTCTGATTTTAGTGTAACCCTCTCTGGATTCCCACACTCAATGTTTTCACCAGTTGTGATGGTGTGATATCCATGCCCAGGGACAGCCCCCATCACCGGGGGAGGCAGGCTTCCTCCCATGTGCCGAGGGCCTTCTTGAACTTACTGTGCAGTGGTGGGATTCAGCAGGTTCTCACCTATTCCATAGAACCCCTACCTAATCCAGCTGTTGGTTCTAAGAACCGTTTGCTGGCCAGGGAGCTTGTGCCTTGTAATGTCAGGGCTAACCCTCCTGGGGGCAGCAGCTGTGCAGGGCCAACCCATCCTGGGGGAAAGGGGGTCGCTCCCAGCAGGTGCTGAGTCTGCTGGGGCTGAAGAGGCGAGCCGGACGCGGCCAACTGGAGTCTCCCGCAATGCGGCTGCCGCTCACCAGCCCTTGCGAGCTTGCTTTCGCAGCTCCTGCGAAAGGGCGCGAACGGCCAGCGCGCCCACAGATGCAGCCTGCTGACGAGGGCAAGAGAAAGCACAGCTGCCCGCCCCGCGCCTCCCCTCCCCGGCCAAGCTGGGTGACTGGCGAGTAGACTGCTCCTGCGCCTGGAGGCTCCTTGGGCTCAGCTCTCTCGGTGGGTCGGGGCACGGGCGGGACGAAGAGGAAGGTGCCAGAGTAGCTCCCGCCGAAAGAGCCCCCACTGCCCCTGAGGGTGAGCCCCCCAAGCCCCCCCCCGCCACAAGTCCATGGACACAAATGGAACTTACCTCTGGGTAGGCACTGAGCACAATCCTAACCAGGTCTACTCAGAAGTAACTCCTATTTTGTTCAATGGGGCTTACTCTCAGGAAAGTGTGGTTAGGATTGCAGCCACTGTCAGTCAGAAGGGGAAGGAAGGAAGCATCTGAGGCTGCGATCCTATCCACACTTTCCTGGGAGTAAGTCCCTTTGGCTATAATGACTTGCTCCTGAGTAGACATGCATAGTATTGTGCTTAAAGGCTGCACTCCTAGCCATACTTTCCTGCGAGTAAGCCCCTTTGGCTATAATGACTTTCTCCTGAGTAGACACACATAGGATTGTGCTCAAAGGCTGCAGTCCTAGTCACACTTTCCTGCGAGTAAGCCCCTTTGGCTATAATGAGACTCTATAATGAGTAGACGTGCATAGGCTTGGGCTCTCATGCTGCAGTAAGCTCCATTGACTATAATGGGACTTACTTCTGAGTAGACGGGCATAGGGATTGTGCCCTTACTTCCCACAAGCACAGGACTGCACCATGGGGTTGGTTTTCATCCTTGGGGTTTGGGAATGCAGTTTTGTGCCTGGGATCTTTTCATTGCAATACAACTGTTGTTACACAATGATTGTATAATACACTATCAGACACAAAGAGATGATGCTCCCACAGCTGAAATTCCTCAGGTTAAAAAAAGGCAGGAATGTGGCACAAAACATTACTTCATTAAGGGCACAGTCCTATGCAGGTCTTCTCAGAAGTAAGTCCTATTGTGTTCAATGGGTCTTACTCCCAGGAAAGTGTGGATAGGATTGCAGCCTTTGAGCAGAATCCTATGCATATCTACTCAGAAGTAAATCTCATTAGAGCCAATGGGGCTTATTCCCAGGAAAGTGGAAGTAGGATTGCAGCCTTAGGGCACAATCCTATGCATGTCTACTCAGAAGTAAGTTGTGCTCAGTGAGGCTTTCTTCTAGCACCTGTGCAGTCACAATGCAGCCCTGAGGTAAGGAAACAAATGTTCCCTGCCCCCCACCACAGGATGCAGTGCATGCCCTATAGGTACAGCTGCACTGGCACTGGAAAATTGGATAGGATTGGGTCCTAAGTCCTCTTAACTGTAAGTTTCCAGCACCAAGTCCTGGAGGTCTCCTTGTGACAAGGGAATGTTTGTTCCCTTACCTTGGGACTGCAATGTGGCTGCATTGGCTCTGGAAAGTTGGATAGCCCTTAGGCTGCAATCCTACTCACACCTGGGAAGCAAACCCAATTGACTATATAATGTGATTTACTGTGTAGGCTTGCATAGGATTGGGCTGCTTTTCCCAGGTAAGCGTGCTGAGGATGGTACAGTTAACATTGCTCCTTCTCTAGCAGAAAAGTTCCTTTAGGTTATTCTCCCTCCCTGCCCCCCCGCAAGTGAAATGGCAGGCTGACTAGAAATTGAAGATTTTTTGAACAAGTTTGCAAATTGGGTTTAGGTCTTATCACCTAATGAAGAAGAACTGGAGAAGCACTGGGAAGAACTTGTGATCAGGGTGAACCTCAAAACCTGCAAGGCTTGTTACATGTGCTGTTAATTTTCATTTTTAGGCTGGGTTGTGGGTGCTTGGGCACCTACACAGCTGCAACACTTTTGAAGGACTGTGGTGGGGAGGTTGTGCCTCATCTGTCTCCCCACCCACTGCAGGCCCCTGCTTTGCACTGTCTGGTCAGTAGCAGCCCTCAAACTTCTGGGAGAACTGCCACTAGAGTAGACCAAAGTGATGGGTATCTGCTGTTGCCTGTCGGAAAGCAACCTAGAAGAACAGTCCCCTCATAGTACTTTTTTGCTCATTAGTGAAACTGTCCTTCAAGGCTGCCATTCTCTCTCAAACCCTGGAAGTCAACAACTCCCCTTGAACTTGTTGGGCTTCTGAGTAGATGTGCATTGGATTGCAGAGTTGGAAGTTGGAGGGGGAAGCTTTAGAGTTCACTGGAATTCTTTTTGGGGCTGGGTGGTAAAAGCAATAGAGCAGCATTTCTCAACCAGTAGTACACATACCACCAGTAGTACTTGAGGTGGTGCCCAGTGGTACTCATGGCAGGACCCCCCCCAGACCACCACTGCCTGGCAGTGAGACCAACAATACAATGCAACAAACAGTGGTAGGAGGCTCAGTTCTGCTTTTCTTGCACTCAAAAAAGCCCTCCCATCTACCCTGGGAGCCCAATCCTATGCATGTCTACTCAGAAGTAAGTTCCATTATAGTCAATGGGACTTACTACCAGGAAAAAGTGGATAGGATTCTAGCCTCTTACCGTGGTTTGTTGCATCATGTCTGGCCTCTTAGTATGGAAATAACTGGTGATAAAGTCATTCCAGTTACTTCCAGTTGTACTTCCCAGAGGTGGGCCATGCAAAATGGTGAGAGGCAGATGCTGAGGAATGCTGTAATAGAACAAAAAAAGGGGAGATGTACAGATGTTACTATGCTGTTGTTGCTTTTGGTTGATGATGAGGGTCAGGGCCCCATACACTGCCCTTCCTCTTCCCAGGGCTGCTAACCAGTGTAGGGTTTTTAAAAGGACCCCTAAAACAACAACAACAACAACAACAACAACAAAACAACAACTATGCAGTCAGACAGCCAGCAGCAGGGAGGGGGCTATCCAGTGTTCTGCATTGAGTGCCACATGTATGATTATATGCCTCTGGGGCATAAGTCATGGGTGTGTCCTCGGTGCAAGGAGCTCCAGGGTCTCAGGGAACACGTCCGCTCCCTTGAAGCCTTGGTGACCAACCTGGAGAAGCGCAGGCAGGCAGAGGAGGACCGTGGGGAGACTTCCAGGAACGATCAGTCTTCGTCCCAACCTCAGGCGTGCAGCTCCTCAGCTGCCCGGGTGGGAAGTCTCGGGACTGGAGGACGTCATCCTGGAGAGGAGGGAAACAATCCCCTGGGGAGACCCCTTCTCCAGGGGATGGGCCCGTATCCGAACGCACTCAGGATACTCCTCGGCGGGAGGGGGGTCGGGGGCTTCTTGTAGTGGGGGATTCAATTATTAGAAACATAGAGAGGGGGTTTGCGACGGATGTGAGGACCGCATGGTGATTTGCCTGCCTGGTGTGAAGCTTGCGGACATCACTTCTCGTCTAGACAGGCTGGTAGACAGTGCTGGGGGAGAGGTAGCAGCTGTGGTGCATGTCGGCACCAACAACGTGGGCAAGTGTAGCTGGGAGGTCCTGGAGGCCAAATTTAGGCTTTTAGGCAGGAAGCTGAAAGCCAGGACCTCAAAGGTAGCGTTCTCTGAAGTGCTACCTGTTCCACGCGCAGGGCCAACTAGGCAGGCGGAGATCAGGGGTCTCAATGCATGGATGAGACGGTGGTGTAGGGAGGAGGGGTTTAGATTTGTTAGGCACTGGGGAACGTTTTGGGACAAGCGGGGCCTGTACAAGAGGGACGGGCTCCATTTGAACCAGAATGGAACCAGACTGCTGGCGCATAACATTAAAAAGGTGGCAGAGCAGCTTTTAAACTGATCCCTGGGGGAAGGCCAACAGGAGCTGAGGGGCATCCGGTTCGGGACTCCTCATCCCTATGGGATGAGGATGGGGAGGTTAGAGAACAACAAGACAAAGGCAGAGTAGGAGAAGAAATTGGGAAAGGTAGCGTGATGGGATGTGATAGACGGTTTGGCACAATGAGAGGATGCGGGGACAAAGGAGCGAATAAGCAGCCCATCCTAGGGCATTCTGTGTACAAATGCTTTTATGCGAATGCCCGAAGTCTACGAGCAAAGGTGGGAGAACTGGAATGTCTGGTGACAAGGGAAAACATTAACACAGTGGGCATAACAGAAACCTGGTGGAATGCGGAGAATCAGTGAGATACTGCAATCCCGGGCTATAAACTCTACAGGAGGGACAGGCAGGGGCGTGTTGGAGGTGGGGTGGCCCTTTATGTTAAGGAAGGGATAGAATCCAGCAAAGTAGAGATTGAAGGTGGGTCCGACTCCACCGTAGAATCTCTGTGGGTTAAATTACCAGGCTTGTGCAGCGATGTAATACTGGGGGCGTGCTATCGTCCTCCAGACCAGGAATCGGATGGGGACCTTGAAATGAGGAAACAGATCAGGGAGGTGACAAGGAGGGACAGGGTTGTAATCATGGGGGACTTCAATTATCCTCATATTGACTGGGTCAATTTGTGTTCTGGTCACGATAAGGAAACCGGATTTCTTGACGTGCTAAATGACTGTGGCTTAGAGCAGCTAGTCACGGAGCCCACCAGAGGACAGGTGACTCTGGATTTAATTTTGTGCGGTACGCAGGACCTGGTTAGAGATGTAAACGTTACTGAGCCATTGGGGAACAGTGATCATGCTGCGATCCGTTTTGACGTGCACGTTGGGGGAAGAATACCAGGCAAATCTCTAACAAAAACCCTTGACTTCCGACGGGCGGACTTCCCTCAAATGAGGAGGCTGGTTAGAAGGAGGTTGAAAGGGAGGGTAAAAAGAGTCCAGTCTCTCCAGAGTGCATGGAGGCTGCTTAAAACAACAGTAATAGAGGCCCAGCAGAGGTGTATACCGCAAAGAAAGAAGGGTTCCACTAAATCCAGGAGGGTGCCAGCATGGCTAACCAGCCAGGTTAGAGAGGCTGTGAAGGGCAAGGAAGCTTCCTTCCGTAAATGGAAGTCTTGCCCTAATGAGGAGAATAAAAAGGAACATAAACTGTGGCAAAAGAAATGTAAGAAGGTGATACGGGAGGCCAAGCGAGACTATGAGGAACGCATGGCCAGCAACATTAAGGGGAATAATAAAAGCTTCTTCAAATATGTTAGAAGCAGGAAACCCGCCAGAGAGGCGGTTGGCCCTCTGGATGGTGAGGGAGGGAAAGGGGAGATAAAAGGAGACTTAGAGATGGCAGAGAAATTAAATGAGTTCTTTGCATCTGTCTTCACGGCAGAAGACCTCGGGCAGATACCGCTGCCCGAACGGCCCCTCCTGACCGAGGAGTTAAGTCAGATAGAGGTTAAAAGAGAAGATGTTTCAGACCTCATTGATAAATTAAAGATCAATAAGTCATCGGGCCCTGATGGCATCCACCCAAGAGTTATTAAGGAATTGAAGAATGAAGTTGCAGATCTCTTGACTAAGGTATGCAACTTGTCCCTCAAAACGGCCACGGTGCCAGAAGATTGGAGGATAGCAAAAGTCACGCCTATTTTTAAAAAGGGAAAGAGGGGGGACCCGGGAAACTATAGGCCGGTCAGCCTAACATCTATACCGGGTAAGATGGTGGAATGCCTCATCAAAGATAGGATCTCAAAACACATAGATGAACAGGCCTTGCTGAGGGAGAATCAGCATGGCTTCTGTAAGGGTAAGTCTTGCCTCACGAACCTTATAGAATTCTTTGAAAAGGTCAACAGGCATGTGGATGCGGGAGAACCCGTGGACATTATATATCTGGACTTTCAGAAGGCGTTTGACAAAGTCCCTCACCAAAGGCTACTGAAAAAACTCCACAGTCAGGGAATTAGAGGACAGGTCCTCTCATGGATTGAGAACTGGTTGGAGGCCAGGAAGCAGAGAGTGGGTGTCAATGGGCAATTTTCACAATGGAGAGAGGTGAAAAGCGGTGTGCCCCAAGGATCTGTCCTGGGACCGGTGCTTTTCAACCTCTTCATAAATGACCTGGAGACAGGGTTGAGCAGTGAAGTGGCTAAGTTTGCAGACGACACCAAACTTTTCCGAGTGGTGAAGACCAGAAGTGATTGTGAGGAGCTCCAGAAGGATCTCTCCAGACTGGCAGAATGGGCAGCAAAATGGCAGATGCGCTTCAATGTCAGTAAGTGTAAAGTCATGCACATTGGGGTAAAAAATCAAAACTTTAGATATAGGCTGATGGGTTCTGAGCTGTCTGTGACAGATCAGGAGAGAGATCTTGGGGTGGTGGTGGACAGGTCGATGAAAGTGTCGACCCAATGTGCGGCGGCAGTGAAGAAGGCCAATTCTCTGCTTGGGATCATTAGGAAGGGTATTGAGAACAAAACGGCTAGTATTATAATGCCGTTGTACAAATCTATGGTAAGGCCACACCTGGAGTATTGTGTCCAGTTCTGGTCGCCGCATCTCAAAAAAGACATAGTGGAAATGGAAAAGGTGCAAAAGAGAGCGACTAAGATGATTACGGGGCTGGGGCACCTTCCTTATGAGGAAAGGCTACGGCGTTTGGGCCTCTTCAGCCTAGAAAAGAGACGCCTGAGGGGGGACATGATTGAGACATACAAAATTATGCAGGGGATGGACAGAGTGGATAGGGAGATGCTCTTTACACTCTCACATAATACCAGAACCAGGGGACATCCACTAAAATTGAGTGTTGGGCGGGTTAGGACAGACAAAAGAAAATATTTCTTTACTCAGCGTGTGGTTGGTCTGTGGAACTCCTTGCCACAGGATGTGGTGCTGGCGTCTAGCCTAGATGCCTTTAAAAGGGGATTGGACAAGTTTCTGGAGGAAAAATCCATTATGGGGTACAAGCCATGATGTGTATGCGCAACCTCCTGATTTTAGAAATGGGTTATGTCAGAATGCCAGATGCAAGGGAGGGCACCAGGATGAGGTCTCTTGTTATCTGGTGTGCTCCCTGGGGCATTTGGTGGGCCGCTGTGAGATACAGGAAGCCTATGGCCTGATCCAGTGGGGCTGTTCTTATGTAGGTGTCAGACTATGTGCTCAGTTCACTTTTGCTGACCGGATGTTCACCACTAAAAGTGAACCAGATCCTTGAGAGGATTGACTGCTCTGGTAAAAATCACCAAGTTCCCACTGAGAAGGAAGGTGGCCCAGCTCAAAGCCCAGTGCAGCAAGTTGGTTTGTGCAGATGTGAAGGTGCTATGCTGCTGTGGTGTCTCCAGAGGTTGGTAACCTGGAGCCCTGGCAGTTCCCACCTCCTCTTCTTGGTGCCTTCCTGATTTCATTATACAACTGCCTTGAGAATTCAAGAAAAAAATGTCCATTTGAAGTGTGCATTTCAGCCGCATGTTTATCCTCCTTGGAAACTAGTGGCCAGAGGCCTGTAAGTATGACTATAGAGGACAGAATTGCAGCCTTGCAATTTGGATTTAGACATTGGGTTAAAGTTACAGTGCAAGCCTATGACTGTCTACTCAGAAGTAAGTCCCATTATGTTCAATGGGACTTACTCCCAGGAAAGTGTGTACTGTACAGTATAGGAGTGCAGCCGTAGTCTTTCAACTTCCTTTGTGGCAGACAGTTGAAGCTGAGTTGCTCATTGCTCATTAGGACATAGAACCTGTTGTTAATTTATTTGAATCCCACTGCTGTTACTGTGTCCAGGAAGAAATCATTGAGTCTGGAAGAGAGGCTGAGATAGGCGGTTTAATTTGGTCAAGGATTTTACATTCATGAGGGGGGCCTTGTTACATCACAACAACTTCCCCTGCTCATAGTCATTAGCTTGAATAGTGGCACTATCACAGCAGATGGGTGATGCCCAATCTTAACCTGTGCTGGAATAGGTGGCTGTGGTGCAACTCCAGGTAAGGGGATATTTTTGATCTGGTTGATCTTGGGTCTCTGTGGCTGAGGTTTGCTGGGTGGGTAGACCTGGCATTCCGCCTGGACTTGGAGCCCAGATCTACCTGCTGGATAGGCTTGAGTTAGCATTCTGACTGGAGCTGCCTCTTCCAGGTGGATCAGTGGTGTAGCTAGGTCATTTGGCACCCAGGGCCCATATATTTTTGTCACCCCCTATGACATGATTGATTGATTCACATTTTTGTACCACCCTTCATCTAAGCAGCTCAGCGTGGTGTACATGGTTCCTCCCCTAATTTTGTCCTCACAACAACCCTGTGAGGTAGATGAGACTGAGAGATAGTAATAATCCTGAAATGAAATGAATAATAATGGCCAGAAAATAAATGCAGTGACTATTTCCCCACAAGCAATGAATGAAATTCTGCATCAAATGGTGTGTAACATGATGGTATTCCTAAAAGCCATGATTTCCAGAATTTTGGTCACTACTAGGGTGTCAACCCCCCCCCCCCCAAGGATGTCTCATTGGCCTGTTTTGAGTTAAGGCAGTGGTTCTCAAGTTTTTAACACTGGGACCCACTTTTTAGAATGACAATCTGTCCAGGACCCACTGGAAGTGATGTCATGGCTGGAAGTGACATCATCAAGCACAATAAAATAAATAATTATAAATAATTAATTTAAAGAAAAACAAATTATTAACAAGGGCAAGCCAGCCCTGTTTCACCAATTAAATTTTATGTAGCCTGCCTGCAAGAACACCCCCCCCCACACACACACAAAAATATCAGTGAGATTTTCAACCTCCCCAGTGCCCAGTTCAGTGTAACTTCTTATAGTTCAAACATGTCACTGTCAGAACCCACCTGGCTTTGCAAGTCTAAAAACAAATAAAAAATGACCTTAGCAGCTGAAGTCTGTTTTATTCTTTGGGGGGTTCTGCCTTCTGGAGCATTTGTTGAGTTCCACTTTCATCAGATTGTGTTCTTGCAGCCAGCCTTGCATTCCCCTTTGCCTGACTTGACAAGGAGCCAAGGCACCTTTGCTTACTCATGAGTAAACGTGACTGTGTGGCTTACTTTCACTTTCCATAGGGCTCAATACATTCATCTGCTTGGAGGGACGAACTCCCTTCTTGGGTGTTTTTTGGGGGCTGTTTTCATTGGATAGGGATCATTCTGGTGTTGTTGGATTCCTCTCTGCCTGCCCCTTCCAAGGGACTAGGGCTAGTTCACCTACTTGTGAGTAAATGCGCGATAGGGCTCGGTTTCACTTTCCATAGGGCTCCATGCATTTTTGGGTTTCCAGTTTTTGGTGATAACTTTTGATGGAAAGGGGATATTTCACTCTGGTTTTATGCATTGCATTCAGCTGGAAATTCCACATCCAACAGTATGTAGCATGATGGGGTTATTCCTCACCTCCGCGATGTTAATGATGTTGGGTCATTTGTGGTGTCACCCCCCCAAGGCTGGTACCCAGGGCGGAGCATCCCCCTGCCCCTTGCTAGCTACACCACTGAAGTGGGTAGCCCTGGGCTCCGGGTTGAAGTTTTGGCCTCCATAGCCAAGGTTTGCTAGACAGGTAAACCTGAGCTCCCACCCGGACTTGCAGCCCAGATTAATTTTTTCATATGGGAGGGGCATCAAAATTATGAAACCCTAGTGTCAAATGACCTAGCTATGCCACTGCAGTACTTGGCTGCTCTTTGGCTGATAGTATAACATCTGCTCAACCTCTGGGCTATAGAATAGGAAGGAAGGTCTATTTGGGAAGGTTCTTAGGAAACTGTGATTTATATGCTTATGTACTGACTTTCTGCTATACTTACCGGCGATTTTGATCTGCTTATAAATCTGTCTTTTAAGAACCTCCAGTAAAGCCTTTGTTGAACTGACCTGGCAGTCTTATTTTCTCAGTCTGTGTCCACCAAGGGTCATTTGGCCTAATTCCAACTGAGACTGGGTAGTTTTGGCAACATACATACATACATATATACATACATACATGTGCAAACAGTTCGTATTTTTGCCTTTTGAAAGTTCATTGTAAAACCTTTGCTGCTGATCTGTAGGGCTGAATCCTCAACCCAAAGCCCAATGGGAAATGCATGCATCCAACCATGTTAGTGTGCATTCATGCAAATGAATTTGTATCAACAAGAAGACACAGTGCAGTTCACACCTTCCTACAGTTGCACAAGAACACTGTCCCTGGGGCTGAGGAGTTCAAAAGGGATAGTGATAGTGAGGGAGAGTCAGCATGGCTTCTGTAAGGGTAAGTCTTGCCTCACAAACCTTATAGAATTCTTTGAAAAGGTCAACAGGCATGTGGATGCGGGAGAACCCGTGGACATTATATATCTGGACTTTCAGAAGGCGTTTGACACGGTCCCTCACAAAAGGCTACTGAAAAAACTCCACAGTCAGGGAATTAGAGGACAGGTCCTCTCCTGGATTGAGAACTGGTTGGAGGCCAGGAAGCAGAGAGTGGGTGTCAATGGGCAATTTTCACAATGGAGAGAGGTGAAAAGCGGTGTGCCCCAAGGATCTGTCCTGGGACCGATGCTTTTCAACCTCTTCATAAATGACCTGGAGACAGGGTTGAGCAGTGAAGTGGCTAAGTTTGCAGATGACACCAAACTTTTCCGAGTGGTAAAGACCAGAAGTGATTGTGAGGAGCTCCAGAAGGATCTCTCCAGACTGGCAGAATGGGCAGCAAAATGGCAGATGCGCTTCAATGTCAGTAAGTGTAAAGTCATGCACATTGGGGCAAAAATTCAAAACTTTAGATATAGGTTGATGGGTTCTGAGCTGTCTGTGACAGATCAGGAGAGAGATCTTGGGGTGGTGGTGGACAGGTCGATGAAAGTGTCGACCCAATGTGCGGCGGCAGTGAAGAAGGCCAATTCTCTGCTTGGGATCATTAGGAAGGGTATTGAGAACAAAACGGCTAGTATTATAATGCCGTTGTACAAATCTATGGTAAGGCCACACCTGGAGTATTGTGTCCAGTTCTGGTCACCGCATCTCAAAAAGACATAGTGGAAATGGAAAAGGTGCAAAAGAGAGCGACTAAGATGATTACAGGGCTGGGGCACCTTCCTTATGAGGAAAGGCTACGGCGTTTGGGCCTCTTCAGCCTAGAAAAGAGACGCTTGAGGGGGGACATGATTGAGACATACAAAATTATGCAGGGGATGGACAGAGTGGATAGGGAGATGCTCTTTACACTCTCACATAATACCAGAACCAGGGGACATCCACTAAAATTGAGTGTTGGGCGGGTTAGGACAGACAAAAGAAAATATTTCTTTACTCAGCGCATGGTCGGTCTGTGGAACTCCTTGCCACAGGATGTGGTGCTGGTGTCTAGCCTAGACGCCTTTAAAAGGGGATTGGACGAGTTTCTGGAGGAAAAATCCATTATGGGGTACAAGCCATGATGTGTATGCACAACCTCCTGATTTTAGGAATGGGTTAAGTCAGAATGCCAGATGTAGGGGAGAGCACCAGGATGAGGTCTCTTGTTATCTGGTGTGCTCCCTGGGGCATTTGGTGGGCCGCTGTGAGATACAGGAAGCTGGACTAGATGGGCCTATGGCCTGATCCAGTGGGGCTGTTCTTATGTTCTTATGTTATGTTAAAGAACTAGAGCCCAGACCAAGGTTGCAGTAATGGTATTTGTATTGGCAACCTTCAGTCTCGAAAGACTATGGTATCGCGCTCTGAAAGGTCGTTCTGGCACAGCGTCTAGTGTGGCTGAAAAGGCCAATCCGGGAGTGACAATCCCTTCCACACCGGGAGCAAGTGCAGTCTGTCCCTGGTCTGTCTCCCTGGCTATGGGCCTTCCTTCTTTGCCTCTTTGCCTCAGACTGCTGGTCAAGTGTCTCTTCAAACTGGGAAAGGCCATGCTGCACAGCCTGCCTCCAAGCAGACCGCTCAGAGGCCAGGGTTTCCAACTTGTTGAGGTCCATCCCTAAGGCCTTCAGATCCCTCTTGCAGATGTCCTTGTATCGCAGCTGTGGTCTACCTGTAGGGCGCTTTCCTTGCACGATTTCTCCATAGAGGAGATCCTTTGGGATCCGGCCATCATCCATTCTCACGACATGACCAAGCCAACGCAGGTGTCTCTGTTTCAGCAGTGAATACATGCTAGGGATTCCAGCACGTTCCAGGACTGTGTTGTTTGGAACTTTGTCCTGCCAGGTGATGCCGAGGATGCGTCGGAGGCAGCGTATGTGGAAAGCGCTCAGTTTCCTCTCCTGTTGTGAGCGAAGAGTCCATGACTCGCTGCAGTACAGAAGTGTACTCAGGACGCAAGCTCTGTAGACCTGGATCTTGGTATGTTCCGTCAGCTTCTTGTTGGACCAGACTCTCTTTGTGAGTCTGGAAAACATGGTAGCTGCTTTACCGATGCGCTTGTTTAGCTCGGTATCGAGAGAAAGAGTATCGGAGATCGTTGAGCCAAGGTACACAAAGTCATGGACAACCTCGTCTGCCACAGGCGAGGTCATCCAGGATCGGGCGCAGCAGATGGAACGCTGGGTGCAGCACTACTCTGAGCTATATTCCAGAGAAAATGTAGTCACCGAAGAAGCACTGAACAACATTGAGTGCCTGCCTGTGCTGGAAGAGCTTGACAGTGAACCAACCCTAGAAGAACTTCAAGTGGCCCTGGACTCCCTTGCCTTTGGCAAGGCACCTGGAAAAGACAGCATCCCTGCTGAAGTCCTAAAATGCTGCAAAGAGATCATCGTCACTGAGCTGCATGAAATCCTCTGTCTCTGCTGGAGAGAAGGTGGAGTACCTCAAGACATGAGGGATGCAAATATCATCACGCTGTACAAGAACAAAGGTGACAGGGGTGACTGCAACAACTACCGCGGCATCTCTCTCCTTAGCGTTGTAGGAAAGCTGTTTGCCCGAGTTGTACTAAAGAGGCTCCAGGTACTTGCAGAGAGCGTCTATCCAGAATCGCAGTGTGGATTCCGAGCCAACAGGTCCACCACTGATATGGTATTCTCCCTTAGACAACTGCAGGAGAAATGCAGGGAACAACGACAGCCACTCTTTATAGCCTTCATAGATCTCACAAAGGCTTTCGACCTGGTCAGCAGAGACGGCCTCTTCAAGATTCTCCCCAAGATTGGATGTCCACCCAGGCTCCTCAGCATCATCAGATCTTTCCACAAGGACATGAAGGGCACTGTTGTCTTCGATGCAGTAATGGTAAGTTAAACTTTATTAAGGTAAAAGGAACTGAAAGCCACATCTGACAGCAAAACAAACCTTGCTGATTTTCCCTGTAATGTTGATGAGTAAATGGGGCTAAATGGATTGGCGTTATCTCCTTCCCCTCTGCTCCCCCCACCAGCAGTGGCAATGGGCAGCCAATTCCTCTTTCTTCCTCACCCCCAGCAGCAGCAGCAGCAGCAGATCAGTTTATCTGAGCCTGTCCTCCACCATTCCCTGCTGCTTTCTTTTAAAATGGATTGGAAAAGCAGTGCTGGAACAAGGAATGAGCAGAAGCTGAAAGTGGGTGAGAAGGGAGAGGTAAGAGGGCAAAGATGGGCTAGGTAACAAAAAGGATGAGTGCCTGATGGAAGCAGGGTGTCACCTGTGCCTGACCATCACCAAGGCAGCCTTCCTCACCTTGCCTGACTGCTTCTTTTCTAAAGGAAACCCTGACTTTCAAGTGAAAAGGGATGAACAGTCATTTTTCTGTTCTCTGTGTGGCTGGGGAAATAAGTACATCAAGCTCAGGCTGCAATCAGGTAACTCTAACGTGGGAGTAAGTCTCATGGTGCTGAAGGGGATTTACTTTTGAGGTGGCATAAGAAGAGCCCCGCTGGATGAGGCCAAAGGCCCATCTCATCCAGCTTCCTGTATCTCACAGTGGCCCACCAAACGCCAAGGGAGCACACAAGACATCAGACAAAACCTGCAGCCTACCTCTACAAACAAGAGCTTGCACACACCTACTATGACTTTTAAACTGTAATGAACTTTTCCTCCAGAAATTTTCCAATTCCCTCTTAAAGTTATCTAGGTAAGATGCCATCACTTTTTCCTGGGGGAAAGAGTTCCACAGACTAATTACATACTGGGTAAAGAAATATTTTCTTCTGTCTGTCCTATCTCTCCCAACACTCAACTTTCGTGGATGTCCCCTGGTTCTGGTGTTACGTGAGAGGGAAAAGAGCGTCTCTCTGTCCACTCTGTCCATCCCCTGCATAATTTTGTCTGTCTCGTGTCCCCTTTCATGTGCCTCTTTTCTAGGTTGAAGAGGCCCAAACGCCGTAGCCTTTCTTCATAAGGGAGGTTCACCAGCCCAGTAATCATTTTAGTCGCTCTCTTCTGCACCTTTTCCATTTCCACTATGTCCTTTTTGAAATGTGGTGACCAGAACTGGACGGAATACTCCAGGGGTGGCCTTCCATCGATTTGTACAACAGCATTATATTAGCCATTTTATTCTCAATGCCTTTCCTAACGATCCCAAGCATAGAATTAGTTTTCTTCACCATTGCTGCACACTGGGTTGACACTTTCATTGAGCTGTCCACCACCACCCCAAGATCTCTCTCCTGATCTGTCACGGACAGCTCAGAACCCATTAGCCTATATGTAAGGTTTTGATTCTTTGCTCCAATGTGCATTACTTTACACTTACTTACATCTGCCATTTTGCTGCCCAGTCTCTCAGTTTGGACAGATCCTTCTGGAGCTCCTCACAGTTGCTTCTGCTCTTCACCACTCAGAAAAGTTTGGTGTCATCTGCAAACTTAGCTACCTTGCAGCTCAACCCTGTCTCCAGGTCATTTATGAACAGGTTGAAAAGTACCGGTCCCAGGACAGATCCTTGGGGCACACCGCTTTTCACCTCTCTCCATTGTGAAAATTGCCCATTGACACCCACTCTCTGCTTCCAGGACCTCAACCAGTTCCTAATCCAGGAGAGGACCTTTCTCTAATTCCCTGACTGTGGAGTTTTCTCAGTAGCCTTTGGTGAGGGTCCATGTCAAACGCCTTCTGAAAGTCCAGATATATAATGTCCATGGGTTCTCCTGCATCCACAAGCCTGTTGACCTTTTCAAAGAATTCTATAAGGTTCATGAGGCAAGACTTACCCTTACAGAAGCCATGCTGATTCTCCCTCAGCAAGGCCTGTTCGTCTATGTGTTTTGAGATCCTATCTTTGCTGAGGCATTCCACCATCTTACCCGGTATAGATGTTAGGCTGACCAGCCTATAGTTTCCCAGGTCCCCCCTCTTTCCATTTTTAAAGATAGGCGTGACATTTGCTATACTCCAATCTTCTGGCACCGTGGCCATTTTGAGGGACAAGTTGCATATCTTAGTCAAGAGATCAGCAACTTCATTTTTCAATTCCTTAATTTTTCAATTCCTTAATAACTCTTGGGTGGATGCCATCAGGGCCCATCAGGGACAAGTTGCATATTTTAGCCAAGAGATCAGCAACTTCATTCTTCAGTTCCTTAATAATGAAAACATTAAGTGTGGGAATCCAGAGAGGGTTACACTAAAATCAGAAACAACCACTGAAATAAGGGGGACACAAAGAGACCCTTCCTCCTTTAATGAAAACACACATTTCAGCCTTCGAGCCATTCAAAGTACCATTTTTCTTGCTTTCTCCAATACCCACCCCCTGTAATTCTGAGAGAAGCCTGAATAGGAGCCAGTATCCTAATTTCCCCAAAGCAAACCTAATTTCCCCAAACCCTGACATCTATAACTTCCAGAGCACGCCCAGAGTGCCTGCTCAGCTCTTAAACTATGGGCAGTCCGATCCTAATCTGTCCTTGAGCAAGGAGGCTGGTGGGCCTGCCCCGCATCCAGAGCAGGTTTGGGACCAAAAGTGTTGCAGCCTGGAGCATCACTTCCCCTTACCCCGTGTCACGTTGCAGCAGCATCAATGGGGCTACTTGGAACTGCGCCACCCAAAGAGGAAGCTGCTGGGAATGGGGATATGATCCGGCATAACTGCTGGCCCCTGGCCCCGCCCCTGTTTACCCCCTGCCTGCCCACGGGTCCGCCTGTCCTCCCCCACCCTAAAATGCCTCCCTCCCACTCTCCCAATGCCCCCCGACCCCCGTGTCAGCTGAGTTCAACTGGGATGAACACATCTCTCAGGCTAGCCAAGCGGGTCCTGCATTGGTCTCCAGAGGCCTGTGCACATCTGTGTGCTGACTTCCTTGCTCTGAAGCCAGTGCAAAAGTGCTTTTTGGCCTTCAGGACGCCTTCAGGATTGCGCCTTGAGAGACTCTGTGCAAGGCAAAAGCAGCCATTTGGTACCATGCTAGAGCAATGGATTCCATTTACAATCCAGCAGACAAAAAATGAAGAAGCAACTCCTGTAACTTTAAGAGTGTTCTGAAAACTGCATGTGTGTAAACTTCCTTGCACAGTGCTGACCAGAGCCATTGGCCTCCATTTTGCTTCCCTCGCCCAGAATGGCTCCAAAGGGGAGGGGGAGGGGCAACTTGCACCCTGTGATGTGGCTCCTGCAAAACCTAGTAGTAGTATATGGGACCCACCTTCTGTCAAAATACCGGAACCACGTGACTGGATGCGGAACCCTCCCCCCCGGAAGCACGTGACCGGATGCGGAAATACGTCAGCGAAACCACACCCCTGGAAGGGGTGGAGGGTGGGCATGTGACCCCTCTAGGAACTTCTCACGAGGTCCCTGGCCACATGGTGGAGGTTTCAGAATGGCAGGACCAGTGGGGAGGGTGGTGCCCAACGGGCGCCATTTTCTGTGCCACCCCCCGGAAATGGGTGCCATGTGACCCCTCGGGACCCTGGACCAATAGGAGGGGGGTTTTGGGGACCATGGGACCATCAGCATGGTGTGAAGGGTGGTCCCGAGGACATGCCTGGGTATGTCTGGACGAGGGGGAAATTTAAACTGCCGGGGAGAGGGGAGAAGCCCTCTTTCTTTTGCAACCAGTCGAGACTTACCACAACAAACAAGCAAAAAAAATGGAGAGACCCATGGAACTTGACTTGCCAGAGTGTTTAGGGATGACAATCAATTTTTATAATCTGGAGCCAGAGCAAGGTGTTGCAGCAATAGACTAGGCTGCATATTTGAACGGCGAACAACCGAGTGAGAATGCGACAGCCACAGTCGCAGCCACTGTGGAAAATGCACCAGTCTCTTCCCTAGAGACACCCAAGAGGCCTACAGAGCCAAGCAACCACGCAGCTGCCCCACTGCGAAAAAAGCAGAGGAGGCGTTATCATAGTACCAGCTCAGACGATTACGAAAAACCCTCTCTACACCTTATGTACAAGCCCGCCTTAAATGAAGAAAGCCGCAGTTACCCATCTGTCCCATGCAAGTGTGATAAAAATGAGAACAATGCTGGACAGCATGATGCTGTGGAATCTTTGAAAGCAAAGTATGCACAGGTAAGATTCTTTTGGAGTGTTGAACAAAAATGTTTAAGGATGTGTGAATAGTTCTGAAAGAGGGGTCTAATCAATTTTAAATTATTTTAAGGAACCACCTGTGGAGAAAGAGGGCCCCGGCTTACCTGAGAACAGACAGTATCTGGTAGGTGACCTTCTGGGGGTGGGTGGGGGTTGGTTGGTTATATTTTAAAGAAAATTTAATATTTGGCTAAAAATATTTTGCAGGATCTTTTAGAAAAACAAGAATCTTTCATTACACTGAGACATCTGTTCATTACACTGAGACATTGACAGAAGCGGATATTGTCCTACCAAGAAACTTCTCAAGTGCAACACGTGGAATAGCCAGAGCAGTTGTTCACAGCATGCTGAAATTGTGCTTACAGAATTACTTACATGAGCTGTGTCAGGGCTGCCAGGTGAATGCCCCTGGGCAGCTAGCACACGAGTGTGTCAAATGGAGACAGTCTGATATAGACACAAGATTGAGAGAACTGTGTTGGAACTTGAATGTACCCGCCATACTGCATCTTATTTTAATGCTTGGTTTTTGCAACGCACTGTCTAAATGTGGATTGTGAAACAATCCAATACACACTGTCCCTCATTGAAACAGCGCATAAGGCGCCAGAACCCCAAAAAATGTTACACAAGATTTTAAAATTATCAGATCAGAGGTTTGTACAGCACATGCAGCATATCACGGGGAGAATGAATTATCATAGATTCCTTGTGAAATGATTGACTTTTAAATATTGCTGTGTTTTAGATTTTTGTAGCCACTGTACATTTTTTATGTTGTATGTGTAAAAGCAGGAATAAAAAGATTTATTTCAATTTAGCATTCTGTAGTTACTATATATTTTTTATGTTCTATGTGTAAAAAGCAGGAATAAAAAAAAGTTTTATTTCAAAACAGGCTGACTGGTCACAGGGTGTGGAAAACCAGCACAGGCCTCCATTTAAACAGAGTGATTTAATCAATTCAAACCTAACAAAAGGGTCTAGCAGCACACCTTCCTCAAGCTCACATGACCATTAACAGCCTGAAGCTGCTGGATTTGGGGGGTGGGTGGGTGGGTGGTTCGGATCTTTTCTTTGCAGGATCAGGGGGTAGGCGGAGACCACTCCCAGAATTCTGAGAGAGCAACCAAACAGCCATGGGTCAGGTGGGATCAACCAATCATAGGAGGCCAGGCAGAGAGCCATATAAGCACTGACCTCAGCCACCATCTTCCTCTCTCCACCTGAACCTGGGCAGACAGACTTATCTCCCACACAGGTGAGTATATACAGACCTCCATCTTGGGGGACAAGCCATGTGGCTGCTTTTGCTGGAAGTGGGGAGGGGGGTGGACTATTGCTGGTGCAAGCATGTAGATGTTTGGTGGGGGGCATGGTGGATGCTAAATGCAGTTTATTTTTTTCCCGTTTTGCTGGGGCAAGCCTGGTTGCTAATGGTGCTCCCTTGGATCTGGGTAGCTGTTTTGGGGGAAGCTGTCTGTATTTTAGATAAAACAGTCTGTTTACAGATTTAGTTTTCTGCATGGTGTTTGCATTTATGAGCCTGGCCACCATCTTGGAGGCAAGCCATGTGGTTGCTTTTACAGGAAGTGGGGAGGGTGGTGGACTATTCCTGGTGCAAGCATGTAGATGTTTGGTGGGAGGGGGGCATGGTGGATGCTAAATGCAGTTTGTTTGTTTTTCCCCGTTTTGCTGGGGCAAGCCTGGCTGCTAATGGTGCTCCCTTGGATCTGGGATCCCTTGGATCTGTTTTGGGGGGAGCTGTCTGTATTTTAGATAAAATACCCTGTTTACAGATTTAGTTTTCTGCATGTTTAGTTTGCATTTATGAGCCTGGCCGCCATCTTGGGGGGCAAGCCATGTGGTTGCTTTTGCAGGAAGTGGGAAGGGGGTTGGACTATTCCTGGGGCAAGCATGCCCCTACATGTTTGGTGGGGGGGCATGGTGGATGCTAAATGCAGTTTGTTTTTTTTCCTCCTCGTTTTGTTGGGGCAAGCCTGGTTGCTAATGGTGCTCCCTTGGATCTGGGTGGCTGCTTTGGGGGAGGCTGTCTGTATTTTGGATAAAATACCCTGTTAACAGATCTAGTTTTCTGCATGCTGTTTGCATTTATGTGATGTATCTGAAAATCATTGTCTGCTTGTTAAATCTTGAATGTTTTTTTCAAGTTTTTACTACCCAGGTGACTGTGAAAATGGCAGAGCAAGGAGGCTTCACTGAATCACAGATGGCTGGTAGGTATTCTTGATTATTAGTCTGAAATTGCATCTTTTTTAAAATAAAAAATAAAAACAACAACATGGTAATCCATGTCTATTCTCTTCTCTGACTCAGCATGGTTGGATGAACCCATGCCAGGAGAGGCAGCCCCTTCCAGCTTTCCCCAGAGAGGTAATTCCCACTGTTTAAAGCTAAAAAGAAAAAAAGGGGGGAAGGCCCTTTTCTTGTTTCACAAAACACTAAAGATCTCCCCCCCCCCCCCCGCAGATCCAATGCCACAAAGACAACCAAGATGCACAGTGGCCCTAGGTAAGGATCCTTGACCCAGGCCCTGATTTTGCTCTGCATGCAGGCCTGTGTTCACACCCGTTTAGGGCTAGTCAATTTTTAAATTTTTGTTTGTTGTTGTTCTTCCTTTCAGATACTGCTGCAACCCCCAGAACAATCTGTGCACCCATGGGGCATTATACCTTCCACAGAGGTACCCATCCACCCGCCCCCTGTTTTAAATACAGTTTTTCCAGTGCATTGAGACAGTTGTTTAAAATAAAAAATAAAAATTAAAAATTAATGTCCTGATGTTTGTTTTCCAGGGGATGGCTCTAAGGCTGTGAGATCAAAGTCACACACCAACAACACACCCCAGAGAGGCAAGTCCTTTTAAAAAGCTCATTTTAAAATGTTCTCCTTCCCATCAGCCTTTACTCAGCATGTGGTTGGTCTGTGGAACTCCCTGCCACTCCAGTGGGGCTGTCCTTATGTTCTTATGGGCATTAACTCTCTCAAAAAACAAAAAAACACACACAGTCACTGCAGTACAGGTCTGTTTTAAATTCTGGGGGTATCCACAGCATTCAGACAATTTAAAAAATTTAATGTCCTGATGTTTGTTTTCCAGGAGAAGGCTCTAAGGCTGTGAGACCAAAGTCACACACCAACAACACCCCCCAGAGAGGTAAGTCCTTTTAAAAAGCACATTTTAAAAAATGTTTTTTCCCCAACAGCCTCCCCTTGTCCTTTAGAAAGGTTTCTTAATGTGCTCTTTTTCCCTACAGCTGCCAACCCTCAAAAACGTGCTGCAACACAGAGTACAAGTAAAGATGAGCCCCTGCATAAAAAGGCTACTGACACCACCCCCCTGCCGAGCATCAGCCATGAGCAAATGGAGACAGGATACATGTTTTCAGACTGCAGGAACGACATACAGGAAAGAGAACGCTACCTCACCTCTTTGATCACAACACAAGTTTCAGCATTGAATGCCCATTTGAAAGAACACTGGTCTAGCTTCATAGCTGGGATTCTGGAAAAGGCTGAACTTGTAGCATTCCTAGAAGAAATTAAACATGTCCAAATTTACCCTGGGGTTCTGAGCCAATTTGGGGCGGGGGTCCAACCCACACCAGAAAACCTGGTTGTTGATCAAGGACTCCCTGATTCAGTGGAATCTGATGACACCGGTTCTCCTTTCCCAGAGCTACTAGCCTCTCCAGCAACATCTCACAGCTCTGAACCAGACCCCGAACCCCCACATGTTCCAGAAACACTGGGTCCTGCTTCAGTAACATCTCACAGTGCTGAATCAGATTCCAATGATGACCCCCCAAAAGTCTATCTGGAGAGGGTGAATCGGTGGGAGAGGCAGGCCCCCCATTTACCAGTTTTCCGAATTGGAATGTCTTTTTGGTTTCAAAACCTTGAGCAACTGGGCCACCCCCTTCTGGTGCAAGAGGCAATAAGCAATTGCATTCAAGAGCTATTTGATGAACTAAATGACCTCTTGCAAGATGGAGATTTGGTTCAAATGTGTCTAGAAGGTGGGGGGTTAATGACTCACTCTTTTCTGTTAGAAGGCATGGGGGGCTCTGAGTGCTCATGAATTTTTGAACCAACTTTCACATCTTATGCAGAGCAACACTGAGATTCACCTTGATGGTACACTGTGCATCATAGTGAGTGTAATCAGAAATAAGGGGGGATGTGGTAGACATGTGGTCAGCTCTATACTCTATAGCCAAATCATACATATAAAGCGGCGCCACCTTGTGGACCTTGGTAACATTGGTGACAACCTGTGTTTTGGGGGGAGTCTTCCAGCAGTCCTAGCACCCAGGAAAACTGTAACACAGTTAATGCAGGACACCAGACAACTGTATGACAAGCTGTGTATTATGCCTCAGCAAAAGTTAATGTTAACAGATGTGCCAATCTTTGAAAGCCATTTACACGTGAATATTGGGGTGGTCATACACGGCAATAAAGGGTGGGGTATTTTTAGAACAGGGCCCCCTATATATCCTAAGTCCTGCTTTCTGCTGCTGCACGATGACCACTATTATGGGATCCTAAACATGAAAGGGTTCTTTGGTAGAAAAAATTACTGCACTCTATGTGGAAATGCTTATACCCATACGCACAACTGCGCGTATCGCTGCCGTTTATGTTTGGAACCTCAGTGTGCACCGGGCAAAGCACAACGCTGTGACACTTGTAAATTATTAGCAAAATCTGCATGTTGCCTGGCAAGACATAAAGAACTGGCAGCTGAGAACAAGCTAGATTGTGGTGCTAAAATTATGTGTGACACCTGTGATGCATATCTCCCTAGAAAACACAGATGCACAGTAAAGTGCTGCAAGCAGTGCCAAGAACCGCTTGGCCCAATAAACAGTCACCAGTGCTTCATGCCCCCTCTTAAGGAAGTTGAGGTATCAGAACGGTATAACTTTTATGATTTTGAATGCTCTCAAGATACAGGTACCCATGTAGTCAACTACATTTTTGCAATGGGTATGGAGGAAAAAGATACCTGGGAGTTCAAAGGGGAGGGGTGCATTTCTGCCTTTGTTAAAAAGTTTATTGACAAAAAGTTCAAGAACTACACCTTTTTGGCCCATAACGCCAAAGGTTATGATTCTTATTTTGTAGTTCAGGAACTACTGGCTGAAAAAATGGACATAGATCTCATTGTGCAGGGGGGCAAGCTGATGTGCGTGACCGGGCATAAGGTTTATAGATAGTTTAAACTTTCTTCCCATGAAGCTGTCAAAACTCCCACAGGCTATGGGGTTTGAGGATTTTCCCCACATTTTTTTAACATGGCTGAAAACAGCACTTATGTGGGAACTTTTCCTGATAAAAAATATTATGGGCCTGAAAATATGATGCCAGGTGAGAAGAAGGATTTTCTCTCCTGGTATGAGGAGAACAAAAATAACACTTTTGATCTCCAGAGAGAGCTTGAGCACTATTGCCAGCAGGATGTAAAAATATTGAGGAAGGCCTGCCTCTTGTACAGAGAGGAGATCCTAGCTATGACTAAAGGAGAGGGTAAGAATGAGGGCATAGATCTTTTCCAGTTGTTGACACTTGCTAGTGTTTGTATGGCCATGTTTAGATACATGTTCCTAAAAAAAGAAACTATTGTTCTTCTCCCCTGGGACAATTACCACAGACAGACAAAGAGATTTTCCACTCCGGCCATACAGTGGCTTCAGTATCTTGAACATAAAGAAGGAATTGAGATCAGGCATGCTCTAAAAGGAGGTGAACACCAGGTGGGGAGTTATTTTCTGGATGGGTTTGCAGTTGTCCAGGGCAGGCCAACTGCATTTGAATTTAACGGCTGTTTTTTTCATGGGTGTCCTAATTGTTACAACAAGAATGCTAGAAACCCCATGACTGGTACAAGCTTTCGTGACCTCCATTACAAAACCCAATTTAAAGCAGCCGATCTCAAAAACAAGGGGTTTGATGTCAGGACCATTTGGGAGCACGAGTGGCACCAGATGTGTCAAACAGATGCTGAGCTTAGGGGGTTTCTAAGTGAAAAAAATTCCCACAGGCTTTAAAACCCCGGGATGTGCTTTTTGGAGGCAGAACCAATGCCATAACTTTGTATTATAAGTTTGCAGTGAAACTGCAAACAAAGCGACTGTATCACACGAAAAAGGAAGGAAGACCTCGCATTGATACCAGCAAGACCCGGGATCAGAGAAAAGTGGAGGAATTTGCACAAGCGCTTGAGGAATCTCTTCCAGGCCCGGTCGATGCAAACGCATCCAACAGATGGGAACATTTCAAGAATACCGTTTACAACACCGCCTTGTCCATATTCGGCAAGAAGACCAACAAGGCGGCAGACTGGTTTGAAGCCCACTCTAAGGAGTTGACACCAGTCATTGAGGAGAAGAGGAGAGCTCAAGCAGCATACAAGGCCTGTCCCAGTGAGCGCAACCTGCAGGTCCTCCGAACTGCTCGCAGCAAAGTCCAACAGACTGCCAGGAGATGTGCTAACGACTACTGGCTCCAGCTCTGTTCCGAGATACAGATAGCAGCTGACACGGGCAACATCAAGGGGATGTATGATGGTATCAAGCAGGCCCTAGGTCCAACACAGAAGAAAATTGCCCCTCTGAAGTCTGCCACAGGCGAGGTCATCCAGGATCGGGCGCAGCAGATGGAACGCTGGGTGCAGCACTACTCTGAGCTATATTCCAGAGAAAATGTAGTCACCGAAGAAGCACTGAACAACATTGAGTGCCTGCCTGTGCTGGAAGAGCTTGACAGTGAACCAACCCTAGAAGAACTTCACGTGGCCCTGGACTCCCTTGCCTTTGGCAAGGCACCTGGAAAAGACAGCATCCCTGCTGAAGTCCTAAAATGCTGCAAAGAGATCATCGTCACTGAGCTGCATGAAATCCTCTGTCTCTGCTGGAGAGAAGGTGGAGTACCTCAAGACATGAGGGATGCAAACATCATCACGCTGTACAAGAACAAAGGTGACAGGGGTGACTGCAACAACTACCGCGGCATCTCTCTCCTTAGCGTTGTAGGAAAGCTGTTTGCCCGAGTTGTACTAAAGAGGCTCCAGGTACTTGCAGAGAGCGTCTATCCAGAATCGCAGTGTGGATTCCGAGCCAACAGGTCCACCACTGATATGGTATTCTCCCTTAGACAACTGCAGGAGAAATGCAGGGAACAACGACAGCCACTCTTTATAGCCTTCATAGATCTCACAAAGGCTTTCGACCTGGTCAGCAGAGACAGCCTCTTCAAGATTCTCCCCAAGATTGGATGTCCACCCAGGCTCCTCAGCATCATCAGATCTTTCCACAAGGACATGAAGGGCACTGTTGTCTTCGATGGCTCCACATCAGACCCTTTTGACATCCGAAGCGGAGTGAAGCAGGGCTGTGTTCTTGCACCAACCTTGTTTGGGATTTTCTTCGCTGTCCTGCTGAAGCAGGCCTTTGGAACTGCAACAGAAGGCATCTATCTCCGGACCAGATCAGACGGAAAGCTCTTCAACCTCTCCAGACTGAGAGCAAAATCCAAAGTCCAGCTGAAATGTCTGCGTGACTTCCTCTTTGCCGACGATGCAGCTGTCACTACCCACTCTGCCAAAGATCTCCAGCAGCTCATGGATCGTTTTAGCAAGGCCTGCCAAGATTTTGGTCTGACAATCAGCCTGAAGAAAACACAGGTCATGGTTCAGGATGTGGACTCACCTCCCTGCATTACAATCTCTGAGCATGAACTGGAGGTTGTCCATGACTTTGTGTACCTTGGCTCAACGATCTCCGACACTCTTTCTCTCGATACCGAGCTAAACAAGCGCATCGGTAAAGCAGCTACCACGTTTTCCAGACTCACAAAGAGAGTCTGGTCCAACAAGAAGCTGACGGAACATACCAAGATCCAGGTCTACAGAGCTTGCGTCCTGAGTACACTTCTGTACTGCAGCGAGTCATGGACTCTTCGCTCACAACAGGAGAGGAAACTGAGCGCTTTCCACATACGCTGCCTCCGACGCATCCTCGGCATCACCTGGCAGGACAAAGTTCCAAACAACACAGTCCTGGAACGTGCTGGAATCCCTAGCATGTATTCACTGCTGAAACAGAGACGCCTGCGTTGGCTTGGTCATGTCGTGAGAATGGATGATGGCCGGATCCCAAAGGATCTCCTCTATGGAGAACTCGTGCAAGGAAAGCGCCCTACAGGTAGACCACAGCTGCGATACAAGGACATCTGCAAGAGGGATCTGAAGGCCTTAGGGATGGACCTCAACAAGTGGGAAACCCTGGCCTCTGAGCGGCTCGCTTGGAGGCAGGCTGTGCAGCATGGCCTTTCCCAGTTTGAAGAGACACTTTGCCAACAGTCTGAGGCTAAGAGGCAAAGAAGGAAGGCCCATAGCCAGGGAGACAGACCAGGGACAGACTGCACTTGCTCCCGGTGTGGAAGGGATTGTCACTCCCGGATTGGCCTTTTCAGCCACACTAGACGCTGTGCCAGAACCACATTTCAGAGCGCGATACCATAGTCTTTCGAGACTGAAGGTTGCCAATACAAAGCCTGCAGATGGTGAAGAGATCTGTTATTATGATTTCACAAGTTTATACCCCTTTGTCAATAAGACTAAACTTTATCCAATTGGGCATCCAGAAATCATATTTAATAATTTTGGACCTCTCTCTGACTACTTGGGTCTTGTGAAAACTAGAGTGCTCCCTCCAAGAGGACTCTTTTTCCCAGTATTACCAGTGAGGGTGGGGGAAACTCATGTTTCCTCTGTGCCATACATGTGCCATAGGCAGCAGGAACCATGCCACCACACAGATGATGAAAGTGCCCTAGAAGGCACATGGTGCAGTGTGGAGTTAATGAAGGCTATAGAAAAGGGGTACACAGTTTTGGAAATTTTAGAACTATGGCATTTTGGAAACAAATCTGAGGATCTGTTTTCAGATTACATTAAAATGCACTTGCGCCAGAAACAGGAGGTTTCAGGGTATCCGGGGTGGTGTACAGATGTGGAGAAACAAAACAAATATATTAATGATTACTATGAGAGAGAAGGGATTCATTTACGCCCGGATCATATCACTGTGAACCCAGCAAAGCGTCAAATAGCAAAACTGTTTCTAAACTCTTTGTGGGGGAAGTTTGCACAGCGTTCAAACCTTCTGAACACCACCATTGTGAGGGACCCTACGGAGCTTATGGGTTATGCCTTTTCTCCAGACTATGAAGTCCCAGGCTTTGAAATTATTGATGACGAAACTGTGAGTGTGTCGTGGCGCCATGCTAAAGAGCGTTTTACACTGTCTGGGAAAACTAATGTTTTGATAGGGGCTTTTACAACTGCGTATGCCCGGCTGAAGCTTTATAACCTGTTAGACAGGTTACAGGAGAGGTGTCTGTACCATGACACAGACTCTGTGACATTTGTACACCGCCCAGGGGCGTGGTGCCCTCCCTTCGGCGACTATTTAGGGGATCTGACAAGCGAGATCCTGCCATATGAGCGTATCACAGAGTTTGTTTCATCTGGACCGAAGACATATGTTTATTCTTTATATCCTTCTCAAAAACTGTCTATGAAGGTTAAAGGAATAACTCTGACATCAGCTAATTCAGAGCATGTAAATTTTCATAGCCTGAAACAGATGGTTCTGGACTACGGGTCAAATCCTAATGAAATTGTCGTACAGCAAATGGGTATTTTGAGAAATAAAAAGCAGTGGAATATTGAAACAGGGCCCCTAAAGAAAACACTAAAGGTAGTATATGACAAGAGGGTTCTGGTAAAAGATTTCAAAACCCTTCCTTACGGCTTTTAAGATGGATGTGCACTGGAGGCACCCATTTTCAGCCATTCTAGCTGGGCCTAGCCACTTCGGGAAAACATATTTTATAAAAAATATGCTGGATAATGCTGATACTGTGTTTTCTGTTTTGCCTGAAAATATTATTTGGAGCTACAGCTGCTGGCAACCTTTGTACAAAGAACTCCTGTGTAAATACCCCCATATTCGCTTCATTGAGGGTCTTCCTGAATCCTTCAGTGATGACCAGTTGCTCTCCCCAAATAAAGTGAACTTTGTCATATTGGATGATCTGATGACCTCTGCTTCTAACAGCGCGGAAATTGGCGACGTCTTTACAAAATATGTACATCACCGTAATCTGTTTTTCTCATCACACAGAATATATTCTGCCAGGGGAAAACCAGTCGCACGATCGCCCTAAATGCAAAATATGTGGTATGTTCAAAAACCCCAGGGATAAACTACAGGTCGTAATGCTGGCCTGCCAGATGTACGCAGGAAACAGTAAGTTTTTCATGGAGAGTTTCCAGGATACAACCACCAAGCCTTATGGTTATCTATTGGTGGATTTGTGTGCAACCACCCCGAAAGCTTACAGACTAAGAACAGAGTTGTTTCCCCCTGACTGGCCTGTTGTATATATTATGAAAAAACCACAACCCACAACAAAAGGAGGTGACTTAAGCACCTGGCTTCCCACTTGTAACTGCCCGCCAACCCACAGCAACATGTCTAACTGCGTTAAGAGAAATCTGCCCCTTTTAAAACTGCTGATCAAGGCTTCCCCATGCCAGAGACACTTCATTCTGTCTCATGCTTCATGTGACCTAATTTCTGCCATCTCAGAAATAGCGCTCAATACTTTAAAAGACAACGTACCTCTATCTGCCAGGCAGATATCAGTGCTGAGAAAAAAAACGCGCGTTCATCAAAAGACCGAGCAATAAAAGGCTGTCTTTTAAAAGAAAGAAGCAGCTTGTGAAGCAGTCGGGAGGTTTTCTTGGCCTCTTACTAAGTTTTGCTATTCCGCTAATAACTGACCTTTTAACTAGCCAGTAATGGAGTATGCTGAAAAAATGTACCTTGTGCCTAGCCACCAGCTAGAGCAACTCAAGGCACCTACTCCACGAAAGGAAAACATCAGAGCTGCAGCCATGTATTCCTTAGATGGTGAAATGCAGGGTGTTCTTCAGAGGCAGGACTTGTCCCAGGACGAGAAAGCTAAACAATATACTGTACTGCTTCAAAAATACCTGGTCCATGTCAAACAGGCTGACGCTGAAAAGGAAAAACTCAGCTTGTTTTTACCATCAGCCCCTGAGCCCGGTGCTGCTGCAGCAGAATCCCCTGCAACTCACGCAGGCATCTTTCATGAGGTCTTGGACAGCCTGCCTGCCCGATTTAAGAACAAAGCATGGCTGCTGTTAAACAAAATGAAGCAGAACAAAAGTATTTCATCCTGGGATGAAAAAGGTGCTTTTGTTTACAGAGGGGAACCTGTTCCTGGTTCCAATATGCTGGACTTGGTGAAGGGGATCACCCAGCTTCATGCTCTGCCTGCCCGGTGCATCCCTAAAAGATGGGATTTATTTCTCCAGGCCATGGATGAACTTAATGTTCCATCCACAGTTGTTGGGAATCCCACCATCAAGGACATTTTGGAACACATGAAAAATCCAGGCCCTGTTACAGAGTTGCCACAGGTGCCCACCCCATCCAGGAGATCTTCTAGAAAGCAAAGACAACACCCTTAATTGGCTCAGCTTATGAATAAAATAAGCTAACTCCACCCCCACTGCCTTTGCCTTGTTATTAACAAACAAACAAACAAACAAAAAAACCAGACACATAAATTTCATTTTTAAGCCCAAAGGGGGGGGGCACTTTATTGAGAATCACGACCCTGAAAATCATTACAGGAGACACATGTCTGAGCATGTTGAAAAACACAGGGGGCAGATCGGCGCATGTTCCTCTCTTTTTTTACAAATTGCACCACCATCTGGTCATTCCTTGGTAAATCATCAGAATACAGTTCTTGAATCTGTTTAAAACTCTGGCCCCTACAGCGCTGGTCCAGAAAAAACACACAGTGCTACCCACAGGTCACAGCATCTGGGGACTGTAGTTGCCTTGTTTGAAATGTCGTTACAGAGGTGTTTTTTCTTAAAAATGTCATGATGGCTCTGGGGAGGTGGGGATGGTCTGGGGGGTGTCCATAGGAGTCAAAAAATTCTCCGTGGTTGTCTTCTGTCAGGTATATCGCGAGCCAGTGTTCTCCAGGCAGGTTGTGTGGATGTGTGTTGACCACTAGCCCCAGTGGTCTCTGCAGAAGTTTCTTTTTAAGCAGCTGGTCAGAAGGAAATACACCTTTGAACATCTTCCTGGTGTAGGAGTTTGTATCAATCAGGCGTGCTAACTGCAGCGTGTCCAACTTTACATATAATCAAACAAAACACTCCTCCTATGGTTAATTTCAATAATATTGTCGAAAACACCATATACAATCATAGTTTGTGGGAGGGGCCTGGCAAACCGTATTTCTGCCCGCAGATTCCCTGTATTAATCAAGGAATAGTGACTGCCACATTCTTGATCGGTGAGAGATTGAAGGCAAACAGGTTATAGCCTCTTGCATAATCTTCTCTGTTAATTAACAAGGCTTTGTCTTTCATGTGTTTACCAGATGCATGAACCAGGCTCATGTATTCCCTCACGCAGTTTCCTTCATCAAAGCAAGGTTGAAATGGTTTTGCTGGGATTTGATGTCCAGACTGGTAAATCGCAAAAATGTTTGTCATAATGCTTAAAATTAAAGGGGTTTTTATCGTATGCACCGCTGAATGAATCATTATCCACAAGACCTACCACAACAAGCTTAGGTAGTTGCCCCAGGAATAGGTTTTCTTGATTGGATATTCTGCTTCCAGCAGCGATGCTGAAAATTTTCATAGAAACTCTATCCATGGGGTATTTGGCTGTGGCTGTAAGCAATGCTTCGGCATGACCCAGACATACACCTGGGGCTATTCTGACTTTCTTTACAAATAGTGATGCAGCCAGGATTTGCAGCTTGTAGTGCGCACCGGGATCATCGCTCATAAGGCAGAATGCATCTTTACTCCGCGTGAGCTTGATTTTCACGTCCACCCCATTTAACAGTAGTTTTTCTTGAAAAAACAGGTCTGCGTGGAGGTGCCCCAGGAGGTCTATTTTTCTGCTTTCAGCAGTCAGGGCGGCTCTTCTAATAAAGCCTTGGTTATCTCCATCCAGGACTGTTGATTCATGTTCCCTGGGGTGTATTTGTAAAACAGCCCTGCAGAGAATTGGGTCGAAAGCGTCTCACCCCCAAAATTCAAGACGGACTCAATAAAAGCTCTAAAAGGGTAGCAATTATTACTTTGACTTATGAGCCTGTCTCCTAGTGTCACATCCAGCTGGCTGAAGATGGCTGCAATTGGGTAATTCACCAGCCCCACCTCTGCAGCCCTGGCAATGTTGGTTCCATCTTCTTTCACTATTTTGCAGCACAGGTATAATAGCGTATTTTTCAAGTCTAGGTAGTCTTCACCATTTCCAGCTATGAAAAACTCAAGCGGTGCGGACTCTGTCACAGCTGCCAGAGGGGGCACCTTGATAAAAATGCTTCCTTCTACACTGGTCTGTGTAGGGGCTATTTTGAACCGGTCCAGTTCAGATTTAGTGCATTCTTCTGAAGCCCCGTGAATAAAAGCTATGTTGGGTTAAAATATGTCTCTGGAGCACCCCTTCTTTCTTCCCCGCTGTCTCTTTGCCACCCTCTTCTGTGTCACCTGGCGCCTTTTAGCCTTCCTTTTAAAGGGACGTGGTGGCCCCGTTAGCTGCGCCTGCGCTGCTGTCCTTTTAAGCCCTTTTCTTCTTTTCATATACACAAGGCCGGCCCCCTCTTGTGTATTCACTTTATTCAAAATGGCCTGAGAAACATTTCCCACCACGTCTCTGGCAATATTCCGGGCCGCTGTTTTTACGTGGGGCCTGATAATCTCGAACCCCCTTCTCAAAAGTGGAACAGCTTTTCGAAAAAGACTTCGGAATACCCCCCCAACCCCTGTCCCTTACATAACAGGGGCGCCTTGGTGGCCAGGGAGGCCATGTCCTGCCTATGCCCTGTAATAGTTGCTATAAAGGGCAGGATCCCCATAACTTTTTAAAAGAACCATCTTTTAGAACACGAAGGTTTTCCGGGGACGAAAGTGAAGCTTCACAATCACCTTGCCAAAGCGAAATGACATGTTTTTGTTCTGATCTGTCTTTATCTCCACAGAGACGGTGTCTGCGTGATCTCTGTTCACAGAATGTAGTGAGGTTTGTCATACGTTATGGTTATGTATTTGCTGCTCTTCCCGCGTATGGGCACACAGCGTAGCAGGGGCACATAATAGTCTCCCACAATCTGATGTGCTACAATACCTGAGTAAATGTACAATGTGGAAAACCCTGCTGTTATATCTGTGGTGAAAGGTACTTTCTTGACAGGGTTTCCAGGGAACAGCCCTAATATAAAGGCCAGCTCACCGTTTGCTAGAAATGTGTAAGTAAAGGGGGGTTTAAGCTTGACCTTCATAGCCACGGTGTCATAGTGCAGAACCATTTCTGGGGGGTCCTCATGGGTCTGCATGGCGTTGTTCATGTGATCCAGCAGCTCAGGTATGGATGCGTAATAGCCCCTTGGTAGAAAAAACACCCATTTCTTCACCCCATTAGAAATTTCAAATGTTGCATCCTCAGTGATTGTATTCCAACTGTGTGGGTAATGTATTTCTGCTAATCCAACTTCCCAGTCCCCCATCAGTTCCAGGGGTCGTGCCAGCTGTGTGGTGAAAGAGGCGCTGGTGTTCTGAGGAAATACCTTAGCGCATGCGTTGCTAGGTAGAGTGATATAAAATCCATTTCCCCCCATTTTCTCACCTATGCAGGTTCACGCAGGTCTGCACCCGCAACCCAACTGTTGAATTTGTCAGGCCAGCCTAATCATTTCACCAAGTGTTGCTTTTTGTTACCCCGCCCCTTCGTTGCTAAAACTTTTTCAATCCTGTAAACCTGGTCCTTGTTCTTCACCTTTTGAAATTCTTCAGCGTAGAATGTCCCAACAATTGGGTCCCCTGCATAATCTTTTAACCTGAATACAGGTCTTTTTGCTTTGTGGTGGACTTGGTCAACTATGAAAACCTCTGTGGTAAAACTTTGTTCATAACCTTTTTCGAAAACCCCCTTGAGCTTGGAGACCCGTACATGATCTCCTTTTCTGAACAAGGGAGCAGCTTTTTTCTGTGTACCCTGTCTCCATAAACTGTTCTCCAGACAGATAGTGTGTTGGATTTGTTAACATCCACGGGTTGTGTCTTGATTGTTCTGTGGAAAGAATGGTTATAGCTCTTTATAAGCTGTGGCAGCACTTCAATATACCTGAATGTGTTCTTAGCTGTAAAAAATCTCCACATTCTTGTTTTCAGAGTCCTGTTAAAATGCTCCACAACTGCGGCTTTGACTTCATTGTTGGTAACAAAGTGGTGAATGTTGTGCTTTTTTAGTAGCTCCCTTACAGGCTTATTCAGGAACTCTTTGCCAGAATCAGTCTGTAACTTGTGAGGTATTCTTCCCTGTTTGAAGATATGTTGAAAAGCCCCAGACACCTGCCTTCCTGTTTTGTCTTCTAGGCTCCTAGCCCATGCATATTTAGACGGTATGTCCACCACCGTTAAGATATACTTGTGACTGTTGTTGTACTTAGAAAACTGCTGCATGTCCACTAAATCTGCCTGCCATTGTGCATCCACTCTGGAGACAATATTCTTGTTTCTTTTAAAATGGACTTGTGCCTGTTTGTGCAGTGTGTAAGCATCCTGTTCTGAAAGCCATGTGCTAACTTGTTTTCTGGTCAGTGATTTACTTTGCTTTTTATCCTCCTGGTAGAGGGGGTTCACCCCTCCATAGCTCCCGACTGACCCTGGTGAATAATATATGCTCTTTAAAATTTGATCTGCCATGTTGTTGACTAGCACACGTATGGACACAAGTGTCTGTTGTAAAACATTTTTATTTACAGGTGATTCTTCTCCTTTTGCCACAACAGGTCATTCAGGGGCAAAGGCCTTTGCACGGTTGTCCTAGAGGCTCCCCAATAGACAGATTTTGGAAACTTCTAACCAGCTCATCTGTCTAGACAAAGAAAAATGCTCTCAACACACAATATACACAATGGAATAGCAGGCCCCAATACATTGCCCCAAACTTCAGCCTCCATATATTTACCGGTGAAATAGGGCGACCGGGTCTTGCATCCCCCTCTAATTCTCGGCTTCCAGCCACCGTGTGTACCCCAACAAGTGGGGGGATGCTTGCTTCTTTTTCTCCCAGTTCTAAAGCACGACTCCAGTATGTCACCCATTCTGGCGCTGTCATCCTACACTCCATTTCCTCCAACCTCTGGTTATAAAAATGTATAGTTGATCCATAAGCACAAACATCCACAGACCCCTCCACCCGTTATAAGCACACTTCCCAACACCCTTCTATGTCACAAGCACTTATTGTAAAGCGTGTATATTTACCATTGGTTTTGGCCGAAAGGGTCCTGCACCCGTCTCTAATTTTTGGGATAAATCATTTTCCACACTGATGGGGTCAACAATTGTCTCATCTTCTGGCTGTAAAGCACGATTCCGATGTGTCAGCCATTCTGGTGCTGTTGTACTTTGCTCCATGTCCTCTGGCTCCTGGTTATAAAATTGATTGTTGTCCCAAAACACTGGCCATCTGGCAAGTCAAGTTCCACGGGTCTCCCCAGTCCAAAGCACTCTGGCAAGTCAAGTTCCACGGGTCTCTCCATTTTTTTTTGCTTGTTTGTTGTGGTAAGTCCCGACTGGTCGCAAAAGAAAGAGGGCTTCTCCCCTCTCCCCGGTGGTTTAAATTTCCCCCTTGTCCAGACATGCCCAGGCATGTCCTCAGGACCACCCTCCACACCACGCCAACGGTCCCGTGGTCCCCAAAACCCCCCTCCTATTGGTCCAGGGTCCCAAGGGGACTTCCTACAGGGGTCACATGGCACCCCATTTCCAGGGGGCGGCGCAGAAAATGGCGCCCGTTGGGCGCCACCCTCCCCACTGGTCCTGCCATTCTGGAACCACCACGTGGTCAGGGACCTCGTGAGGAGTTCCTAGAGGGGTCACATGCCCATCCTCCACCCCTTCTGGGGCGTGGTTTCCGCTGACATATTTCCGCAACCGGTCACGTGCTTCTGGGGGGGGGAAGGGGGGGGTTTCCGCATCTGGTCATGTGGTTCTGGTATTTTGACAGAAGGTGGGTCCCATATACTACTCCTAGTGCTCTGCACCCCCTCTAGCTATTCCACTGAATGCATTGCTCTGCCAACAACCATTTCTTTTGGAGAAGGAGTACATGTTGCTGTTAATGTTAATCTGATGAGTCACTGCAGAACATTTGGAGAAATGCTTTCGTTGCCAAAACATATCCTGGGAACTCCCCGCTACTTGATATGAGTGAAACTGAGGGAATACCAGAGTCATAGGTGAACACTTAATAAGAAAGATTAGTTGAGGACTAAACAGAATAGCGGTCAAGCAGAGATGACTACTAAAGGTTTTGGTAAGGAAGAGGGAAGTAGACAACAGGATACTATACCACATAAACACATCACAAGATCAGACAGCGAATAGTGAGAGACGAATAGCTAAAGGCAAATGGAAATCAGCATTGGGGGGTCAATATGTCCTTCTGCTTAAATCCTCCTGAGTACCTGTGTTGTGTAAAAAATCTTACCTTAAGTGTTATTGAGTATAAATCAGTGTTTCTCAAGCAGTAGTATGGGTACCACCAGTGGTACCTGAGGTGGTGTCTGGTGGAACTCTTGGGAGTGAGACCAGGAATGTGACACAACAGTAGTAGGAGGCTACAAAGCATGCTTTTCTGCAACCAAAGAAATCCTCCCACCCACCCTGAGCCTCTTACTGGTTTTTGTCATGCTGCATCTGGCCTCCCAATCCAGAAGTAACTGGTGATGATGTCATTGCCAGTTACTTGCAGTGGTGCTTTGACTAGGTGGACCATGTGAAGTGGTATGGCGGAGGACAAACCTTGAGAAACACTGGTATACTTACCTCAAGGGAGAAGGATGCATTTCAAGGTAAATGAGTGTAAAGTCATGCACACTGGGGCAAAGAATCAAAACTTTACATATAGGCTGATGGGTTCTGAGCTGTCTGAGACAGATCAGGAGAGAGACCTTCGGGTGGTGGTGGACAGGTTGATGAAAGTGTCGACCCAATGTGTGGCGGCAGTGAAGAAGGCCAATTCTATGCTTGGGATCATTAGGAAAGATATTGAGACCAAAACGACTAATATTACAATGCCGTTGTACAAATTGATGGTAAGGCCACACCTGGAGTATTGTGTCCAGTTCTGGTCGCTGCATCTCAAAAAGGACATAGTGGAAATGGAAAAGGTGCAGAAGAGAGTGACCAGAATGATACTGGGCTGGAGCACCTTCCTTATGAGGAAAGGCTATAGCGTTTGGGCCTCTTTAGCCTAGAAAAGAGACACTTGGGGAGGACATGTTTGAGACATACAAAATTATGCAGGGGCTGGATAGAGCGGATAGAGAGAGGTGCTCTTTTCCCTCACACAACACCATAACCATGGGATATTCACTAAAACTGAATGTTGGGAGAGTTAGGACAGACAAAAGAAAATATTTCTTTACCCAGCATGTAATTAGTCTGTGGAACTCCTTGCCACAGGATATGGTGATTGCATCTGGCCTGAATGTCTTTAAAAGAGAATTGGACAAATTCCTGGAGGAAAAGTCCATCACAGGTTACAAGTCATGGTATGTATAGTGCAAGCTCCTGATTTTAGAGGTAGGCTACCTCAGATTGCCTGATGCAAAGGATGCAAACTGATCTGTTACCAAAAAGGGCTGCTTTGTTTAGGGGGGAATTATTACACTGCCCTTATTGGAAACTTCAGGACCATAGGCTGGATAACAAAACAGCGTAATGCAGAGAAATTCCCTTTTAGCTTAAGGAGGATACTGAGAGAGAGATAACTTTTAATAAAGATTATATTTTTATTACAAAAGCACACAGGTAAACATAATGCACATGGAAAAATGATAAGTATATGTTTCTAGTACTTGTATCTAGTGTACCTAACTTATGGTGGTTGCATGTGAGCAGTATTTGGTGCATCTGAGGAAATCAGGAAAAGGGAAATTTGTAGGGGAGGATTTTAGGGGTCCCTGGTCTGCCAAACTCAGTTGCTAACTAAAGATGGGGAGAGAAGGGGAGAAATAGGTGGGAAAGAAAGAGGGGAAAGAGTTCCAGAACGAAAAATAGTTACCTGTCTTGAGGAGCAGATGGATGAGGGGGAGTCCTGGGAGGAGGACCTCTGCCTTGGAAGGGCAGCCAGAGAGAGAGCTAGCATGAGGCGAAGCCCTCTCTTAAAAGGATTTTTTTGAGACTGAAATGGGCTGGGCGCTGTGCTGAGGGAGAACTGCCACCCACCAGGGTGTTCAGGTCAGGATGTCCCTTATCAGCATATCAGCAAAATTCAATGGGTCTAATGGTTGGCTTCCCTGGCTGGGGAAACTTACAATACGCAGTGATTGATTTAAACAATACAACCATAGGAGACACTTAAGCAACGATTTACTCTTTAGACTTTGTTGCTAAAGTCTTAGTTGCTAAAGTCTTTGTTGCTGTGTGCATGGAGAGGTGGAGGTTGTGTAAACTCGTGACTTTTACCAGGGTTTTTGAGAATTGGGCCTGTGAGAAGTTTGGCCTATAACCAGATATAAAATCACAACTTAAAAGGAAAAAGGGGCTTTCACGTAACAGATCCTTCAGTTTGCAAGGTAGCTGCTAACTGCCCTGCAAAGAGCTCAGCTCCTTCACTTTACAAGGTAGCTGCTGACTGCCCTGCAAGGAGCTGAGCTCCTACATTCTGCAAGCCTGTGTAAATATAGGGAGATAAATGTTTGAAGGTCTTTTTCTGGTTATTGTTACTTATAAATAAATAAATATCTTTTTTTAAAAGCCTGGTGAACCAAGGTGGGTCCCAATAGAGTGTTGTTTTAAAAAGTGTGTCCTGGTGCTAAAAAGTTTGGGAATGACTGTTTTAAGTGATTCCTATATGTGTGTTTATGAGAGGTTTGAATGGTCTCCCTGGCTAAGTTACCTCAGGAAGCTTTGGATGGGGGGAGGGGGGTAGGCAGAAGGGAAAGGGTTAAACTGTTTCCCGCCTTTTCTAACTGCCACTTCTAACTGCCGTTTCCAACTGCCGCTGACTGAGTGACCAAGTGAGGACTGCAGGGCTGAGATGAGGCAGGAAGTTCTGCCCATATAAGGAGACTCTGCCAGGACCTTCCCTGCTGGCCCTGCTGCTCAGCCTCCCCGGGGGACGTCTCATTGACTGCTTCTGGAGACCACATGCTGGAGTGGAGGGACCCTGTGTTGTCCCCATCCATTCATTAGTGCTGCTGTTGTGAGCCGCAGTGTGAGACCTTTGGGCCCACATTTTGAGATACTGCCCATTGTCAAGATGGTGTGGCATGACTGCATTTCCAACAGATCTTCATAGTGCATTATTGTTCTTTTTTTGCACCCCTCCACCACAGGATGCAGCACACACCTCCTTGGTATGGCTGCCTCAGGGCTAGAAAATTGGGCAGGATTGGGCCCTCACTTACTTACTTGTGCAAAGAATTTTTATACTGCTTTTTAAAAACCCAAAACAGTATCTAACAAAAAATAAATACATCAAGATAAAAACGTAAGAATAAAATACGTTATTAAAATAAAAACAGTGTAAAAAATAACAACAATAAAAGCAGGTAAAATAATGTATAGAAGCATAAAAGTTAAGGGTCCCTAAGAGTACCTCCCTCCCCAAAGCCAGGCAAAGTAGATGGGTCTTCAAACCCCCGCCAGAAACCAGGTACCGAACCAAATGTCTGGTCTTCCGGAAGCTGGTTCCAGGGGCATGGTGCCACAACTGAGAAGGCCCTACACCTTGCTGCCATCCCCTGGCTTCAGATGGTGCCAGTATCTTAAGAAGGGTCCTCTCTGATGACTCTGATGATGATGATATTAGATGCTACTTTTCAACAAAAACGTTCACGGGCAGTGCAATGCTAACATCTGCAGGAACAGGCAGGCCACTAGACCTGTGCTGTATCTAGTGTGAGTTTGGGGCTGGCTGTGGCTCACTCCAAGGCAAGGGGAAAAAATTCACCTTACTTCAGGGACAGCCGCAGCATCCCCAATGGGCCTACCTGGTTCTTTACAACCTAAAGAGGCTGGTTTGGACTGCCCACGAACAGGAATAGATTTGGGCACAAGAGCCGGATCCTGGCTCCACTCCCTGCTCCCTGCCTGCCTACCCACCCACAATGTTCCCCCCCCACGCGTCCAGGAGCGCACAAGACAAAAAGATACCTGTACCCTGTTGCCACTCCCTTGCATCTGGCATTCAGAGATAGGCTACCTCTAAAACCTGGAGGTTGCACATAGTCATCATGACTTGTAAGCTGCAATGAACTCCTTCATCGGTACTGTTCCTCATAAAGGAGGTGCCCCAGCCCACTACTCATTTAGATCAATCTTCTGCACTTAGTCTTCAGGCCCAATGGGCAACCTTTCCTTCTGTTTATTTGCATGTCCTACACCTGATTATCTCTTGGCTAAAGTTTTTTTTTCCCCTTTTCCTTAAACCAATTTTATTAGAGCCTGCCCTGCTGTCACAATTCAAGCGTGAAAATGGAAGAGGCAGTCCTGGCAGTACACACACCAGATGGGACACCGGACAAATCTGGAAATGACTTCCCCGTCATCCAGGCTGGGACTGTAGAAGTCTCATGTCAACACTTCAGAAATTTCTGCTACCAGAAATTGGAGGGGCCCAGAATGGCTTGCAGCTAAGTCTGGGCATGTTCCCATGGGTGGCTGGAGCCGGAAAGACACACCAAGGAGCAGATCATGGAGCTGGTGATCTTGGAGCAGTCTCTGACCATCCTTCCAGTGGAGATCCAGAGCTGGGTCAGGGAAATGCAGCCAGAGATCTGCTCCCAGGCAGTAGCCCTGGCAGAGACTTTCCTGGTGAGGCAACGAGGGTCTAAAAGAGAGGAAAAACAGGTGAGAATATGTTATCCAAGGTGAAGATGAGCGAACTGTGGCCCTTACCCACTGCAGAGACTGACTTTCACCTTTCTGCCCTCAATAGCATGAGTATGGAAGGAGCCAAGTTTGATCCCCACTCTCTCCTGTTGAAGGTTCTCCATGTAAGCCTTCAGGCCACCTATGGGTCTACTCAGACCCACACCAGCTGTATAAGGGATAGGATAGGGCAACTGATGCATACCAGTTTGCCCCAGGTTCCAACCTCTCCCTCCCCCCACCTGCCTACAACATGCTTCCATCACAGATTTACCAGGAGAAGCAAAGCCTGTGGTCTGCAGAGACATGGCTATAATGCTGCTGGTGCTTTGCCATGGTGGCTCAGACTGGCCTGGCAATGGTGGAATCTTCGCCCTGCCACTGGCCTTTTGCGACTGGGTAACTGTAGTTATACTGTTGGAAAAGGCCCATTGTGTTGGGCCATTTGTGACATACCAGGACTCTCCAGTTCCAGGTGTTATGAAAGCTACACAGAGCACATGGATTGAGGCATCCCAGAGTTGCCTGCATGTGTCGCGTGCTTCAGGTGACTCCATGAGATCTGCCAGGAGGCCCTCTAACTTAGGGAAAGGAATGCACATGGGGCCTTGTCGAAACAGAAGTTTAGCCTTCAGGCCACCTATGGGTCTACTCAGACCCACACCAGCTATATAATGGATAGTATAGGGCAACTGGCGCACGCTGGTTGGCACCAATCCCTCCCTCCCCTCACCCACCTATGACTTGCTTCTACCAGGTCTGTTCAAAACCTGTAGTCATGCAGAAGCCAGCATTGCATTCAGAAGGTGACTCCATGAGATCTGAAAGGGGGCCCACTAGGGAAAAGAAATGCACATGGGGCTTTCTGGAAACAAAAGTTTAATGTGCTGCCCTTTGTTCTGTGGTGTCATTCTAATGAATAAAAGCTTAAATACTCAGCTGGTCAAGTGACCACATTTTGACACTGCAGAAAGACAAAGTGTCCCTGACATTTTGCTCTGCAGGCGAAGATCTGGTTCCCCCTCCTTGAGTTCTCCTTTTAGAGTCTGATGTGAAATATGTCTTGAGAGGGGAAGATTTGTGACTTTCTTTATTCAGGGTCCAGTGTCACTTGAGGAGGTGGCTTTGCATTTCAACAAGGAGGAATGGGCTCTGCTGGATCCGAGCCAGAAGGCACTGTATGCAGAAGTGATGCTGGAGAATCAGGAGAACGTGACTTCTCTGGGTGAGTCAGGATCCCTTTGCTTTTGTTCATGATGCTAAAAGTATGAACTGCTGTTAGTATTTCACAATGACTCCCCAGGGAATAAGTAGCAAATACCTGCTTTGCCTCCCTTTTGCAGACCTGGGTTGGGCCTAAGTAATGCCATGTTTGACCTATAAAATCCCAGTGGAGAGATGGGAAGTTTCTAAAGTGACAGAACTCAAAGGAAGGGGCTGTGTCTCGGTGGCAGAGCATGCACAGGTTCTGTCTGTGGCAGCAACTCCTTGTGGGTCTGGGAAAGACTACCCAGACATCTCGGAAAACTGCTACCCATCAATGTAAGTATTCAAAAGGACCAATATTATTTATTCTTAATAAATAATAACAACTGCCTGGTTAAAACCGAGGTTTGGCTGAGTGTGACCTGATGCCATCACTAGCAACATCAAGACAGGGTTTCCACTGATGTTCCAGCCTATAATGAATTATTCCTCAGGGTTCTTTTAATTCTTAGCACTGATACTCAGTAAGTATTGATTGCTCTTGGATGTCTAATCACTTGGATCACTGATCACTTCACAAATACTCTCTTCCACACAGTCTTGAGACAGCAAAACAAGAGACAGGCGGCCCAGTCCTGAGCTGCCCGGTGCGCAAGGCTGCAGCGGCGCAGAAAATGGCTACCGTTGCATCCACCACACCCGGGGAAGCCGCCGCTGCCTCCTTGGGAGAAGGGGACTTTTGTCCCCTTCCCCCGGATAAGCTGAATAGCCCTCAATGGGGCTACTCAATTGTACAGCGACCCAAGGGTTGGCATAGAATTAACAGCCTCCTTGTCAGGTGGGCGGCCGGACACGGAGGCTCAGGATCCAGTGAAGCAAAGCTCCACCGCTTTTGCCTCCCTCCCACCATACTCCCAACACCGGCACACCTCCTTCCCTCCCTGTCCCCACCATCCCTCCGCCTCCCCCCACCCCAGAATGCCTCCCCCCGCCTCCCCCCACAACCCTACCTATTTCTCTACTGCTTGGTGGTCAGTGCGACCACCAAGTGGCGGAGCGCCGGTACTCCACCGGCACTAGCCCAGCATCGGTCAGCGCTGGGCTAGCACCAGTGCTCCAGCCTGGAAACATTCTGGCTACCAGTGTAGAAAGGAATAAAAATTGAGTCAAATACTCCCATGCACAGGCCCCAGCAAGGATATGGGTTGTTCAATTTCATCCTTGCTGCAATTTCCAGGAGTTTTTCAAGCATAGCACCTACACAGAGCAAATGTCAAAAACCCACTCTGGGTATGACTAAAGCATGTGTAACGCTGGCCACATGCACCTCTGCTGCAAGGGGCAGGATTGGCACCCCAGCCAAAGGAGCGCAAAGTCTCTTGCCACGACTTTCAGCTGAAGCCTCTTGTGACCTCAGAAATGTCAGCTGATGCTGTTGCTTCCACGCCACTATTTCTCAAAAAAACCTACTTGTGGGAGTTACAACACCTTGGGACTAGGGGAGAGTTTGTTGAAGCAGGATGTGAAATTTGTTGAAGCAGGATGTGAAATGCCCAGACATGTTGCAATCAGAAATGAATATGCCTTTATTTCCTTCTAAGAATGTCCTGCACCTGACTTTGTCTCCTAGCTAGAAGGAGAGGACATTCCCTTTGCTATGGACTCCAAGAACAGGGGCAGATCAGCAGGTAGTTGCTTAGCTGTGCTGTGGATCCAGTCCTGGTGGGGAGGGGGATTGTGTTTGCTCTCTCCAAGGAGAGATTCAGCAGTGACTAGGGAACGTTCTTTGTGGCTTTGCAATGTTCATTCCTGTTAACATCTCACAAAATTTCCTACCTTCTCTCCTCTTTTCCTCCCCAGAGCTAGGATGGGATGATCCCTGCTCCCAGGATAACCCTCTCTCCCTTCAAAAATTAAGCATTACTGTTGCCAACACTGCTTATTTATAAGTACACCTATCTATTCCCACATGTGTTGCGTACACATATACACACCCATCAGAAAGTCAAATTGGGGGAATTAGTAATACTGGTCAAATTCGGCAGGGTCTGACAGTTTGGGGATTGTTGAGGTGAGTGAGCGGTGCAGACAACCTCAAAATTCCTCAAAATTAGGCAACCAGTACCCATGAGACTGAGTTTTTTTTTTTTTTAAGATAGAATTTATTAAGGAATATAGAATAGAAGGGCAGGCACATTAGTTTCAGTCACTTGGCTTGAGAGATCAGGTACAAAGCTTAGAATGGTTGCAAATAAGAAGCATGTGGCTCTGTTTGGACAAGGGGAGTTCAACAAAAGAGAACAGAGAGAAAGCAATTGAAGAAGGATGATTTCCTCCTTAGTGAGCTAAAAAAAAAAAAGCACAGAAGCAGAGCTAGAGGGCAGTGAGATAAGCATGGCATGCTCTGCAACGCGCAGTGCAAGTGCCGCTCCCCCTCGGCATTGGAGCCATTCGGAACAGCAACAGGAAAGGACCATTGCTGCCTTGAATGGCTCTGACGCCAAAGGGGAGGAGGCTCTTACATGGTGTGTTGCAGAAAGTGCCATACTTGCCTCCCTACCCTCCCTTCTACCTCCGTTTCTGATTAGGGGGAAACTTTGAAATACACACATGAAAACAGAGGCTGGGGGAGGGGGAGAGAAAGAAGGAGCTGTTATGAGGATAAAAGAAGGGAGAGATTGCCAGTCCTCTTCTGCTGAGTAGAATTAGCATATGATGTTCATCTACACCAGGGGTGTCAAACTTGTTTCATACCAAGGGCCGAATAGCATTCATGATGCCTGCTGAGGGCCGGAAGTGATGTCATTAGGCAGGAATTGATGTAATTAAGCAGGTCATAATCAAAAATAAGCCCTTTTTTCTTACTTAGAAACTCATTAGCTGCAAACAACAGAAGAGAAAATACACAAATCTTGATCATATTTCAAGATATGAGAGAGCCCAATTTTCATGTGCCAATTTTACCCTTTCAGCAGTAACACTACAGCACTGCTCAGCAGATGAGAGTCTGAGGGCCAGATAGAAAGATTCCGCGGGCCACATCCAGCCCCCAGGCCTTATGTTTGACACCCCTGATCTATGCTGTGTGGGCTGGGCTGCACAATTCCAGGTTCTAGAAGGGAGAAAATTGCAGCACAAAGGGTGCTGGAGCCAGGAAAGGTAGATCCTCCAAGAGTGAGGGCTGCTACCAAGGCATGCAATCTTAGTATGAAGCTTCCCAATATGGTGGGACAGCTTTAAAAAGTTCCACTTCTCCATTGCACAGCTAATCAGGATTCTCTCTCAATTCCAGGAAGTAAAGGACAAGTTAAGGAGGAACAGATAGGATTGTGTGGGGTGTCACCAGAACCAACAGTGCTTGGAAATGATTTTGTGAATCCAAGAAGGATCAGGGAGGCAGGACGGAAGCACAACACCAGTGCGAATGACAATATCTGCTGTTTGTCAGGATTATGACCACCATGAAATGCCAGTCCAACAGGAATATCACCAAGGGGAGAGAAGCAATAAATGTGAATTCCACTGGGGAAAAATCAGTTGTAAACCCAACATTAATAACCACAGCAGCAAAATCCACAGAGGGAAGAAATCATTGAAATGCTCTCAGTGGAGAAGGAGCTTCAGGACAAGCACGCACCTTACTACCCATGAGAAGATTCACACCAGAGAGAAAGCTGTGCATGAAGACAGGTCAAAGAAGCAAGAGGAAAACCAGGCAGAGAAATGGAGAAATAAATCTCATGCTCGTCAGAGTGGGGATTTAAGTGTCATCTCAGCCAGCCCAGAAAACAAAACTGGAAAGCGGAAGGAAAAATGCCCTCCATGTACAAAGACCTTCAGCAGGCAAACTACACTAAGAACACATCTAAGAACCCACACAGGGGAGAAACCATGTAAATGTTTGGAGTGTGGGAAAAGCTTCACTGACAGTGGAACACTTACTATGCATCAAAGAACACACACAGGGAAGAAGCCATATAAATGCTTGCAGTGTGGAAAGAGCTTCAATATAAGCTCACACCTGACTTTACTTCAAAAAAGCCACACAGGGAAGAAGCCATATAAATGCTTGGATTGTGGAAAGAGCTTCAGTAAGAGCTCACACCTGACTGTGCATCAAAGAACCCACATAGGGGAGAAGCCATATAAATGCCTGGAGTGTGGGAAGAGCTTCACTACGAGCAGAAGACTTACGGTCCTTCAAGCAACCCACACAGGGATAGAAACCATGTAAATGCTTTGAGTGTGGTAAGAGTTTCAGTAGACACGACAACCTGACTCTGCATCAGATATCCTATACGGGGGCGGACGGGCGGACTATATATAACTGGAATTTAGAAAAAGCTTCTGTCAGAGCTTTGAACTGAAGTCACATCAAAAAATACATACATAAGTGTTTTTTAGTGTGGAAAATGTTTCAGGCAACAATCATTACTTATAGCACATGTACAAATCCACACAGGGCAGAAACTGTATAAATAGAGGTGGGAAAAAATGGTTTTATTTCTTTGAGGATTTCAGTACTTTCAAAATTTAAAAATGCTGAAAGCAGTTTTATGTGTTTTTATTCTAAATTAACATTTTATTCAATTGGAAATCATTTTTATCAAATGTAATCGCTGTAATATAGGTAGTATAGTGTCAGCCTGAGGCTTTCACTAGTGGTACTGAGCAAAAGATCTATTTTCCTGCTGTAGCCCGCACAGCAAACTCTCCTATGCCCTTAGCCTGCAGATGCTACTGATGCTGTTCAGAGTTTCTTTCCCTTCCCTCTTTAGGTAAAATCAGGGTTACTCCGGGGATGGCAGAAGATTTCATGTTTTGTTTCTTTGAATGCTTCATGTTAAATCACAGTATGTCACTTTCTCCTGTCATTACATAGTGTGGAAAGAGCTCCTGTGGTTGCTCAGCTTTTCTCATGAACAAATTCACACTGGCATGAAACCATTCAAAGACACTTGTGTGGTGAAAGCTTCCACAACAGAGTAAGTCTTACAGCACATCAAGATACCCTCATAAGCCCGAAAGTGCATCAATGCTCTGAGTTTGGAATGATTCCCTCATGAGCTGCCCTTGCCAAGTTATCTAGTGTGGCAAATGATCTGTGGGCCATTCCCACCTGCACACACCTTTCGGGCATGTGCGGTGGCGGCAGCACTACAGGGCACCTTTCTTCATCTCAGAACACCTCTCCAACGTGTGCGGAAGTCACAGATGCAAATTGGAAGTGGTTTCTGGTTGCATCGGAGAAGTGATCTGAGGCTGGGGAAGGCCCAAGGAGCGGGCCGCAGGTCTCCCTCCACCTCAGACCACCTCCCAAACATGACTGGAAATGGCTTCCTGGAGGCCCTCTGAGGTGCAGGTGGAATCTGCAGCTACTGAGGGTCCACTGTATTTGGCATACTGCCTCAGGTGTACACACAGTGACTGCACACTTTTGCATGTCTCAGTGTAATGGAAATGCAAAAGATCGAGGAGATAGGGTATGGTCGATTGCTCCGGCAGGTCTGGGAAAGTATGGGGTTAACACTAGGGCCATAGATTGCAGTGAGGGTGCTGCACAGCTGCAGCCACTTGATAAAACTCAGGGATAAAGCCACTTAGGGATAAAAGCAGCACCTGGAAGAAGGAAAAGGGTGTGGGTAGTAGAAGCAGGAAAGGTTGAAAGAAAGAGAGAGGACTAAAAGGCTGGCTGACTGACTGACAGATTAACTGACTAAAAGACCTGCTGGCTGACCAATGGACCGACTGACATGACTGACTGACTGACTGATGGATGAATGGACAGACAGGCAAATGGCCAACTGAGAATTGCTGGAATGGGGATAGCTGGCGATTGCTGGGTGGTGGAGAGCTGAGGTGGCGCTGCTGTACCCAGAAGAGCTGTTGCTTTGAGAACCGGGAAGAGGGAGCCTGCTGCCCCACAGGAAAGCTACCTACTGGTTAACCTTCCTGTTAATGCTGAGGGTCAATAATAGCTTTAGCTGCTGCTAGACAGAGCAGGATTTGAGCCAGGAGCTTAAAGTGAGCTCTAGGCCAAGTTTGGATTGGGAGTTTGGCAAATCAGTATACAGTGGGGCCCCTGTACCCACAGATCCCATATCTGCATTGATTTCATGTGGTTAATATAAACACTGTATTGCTTTTTAAATTGAAAACTACATTACATATAATTTATTAATTACAAGAAGGCTATGCGCTGCCTGCAGGGGCCGGATCATAGGAAAAAAGGAGGACAGATGTCATAACCGCAAAAGAGGACCAGGCACCCCCCAAATGTAGGATATCCAAGACAAATGTAGGACATGACAAAATAGAAGCTAAACACACTCATACATTGATTTCATGTGGTTAATATAAACACTATTACTTTTTAAATTGAAAACTACATTACATATAATTTATTAATTACAAGAAGGCTATGCGCTGCTGCAGGGGCCGGATCACAGGAAAAAAGGAGGACATTTAAGTTATTTTCCAGGACAAAAGGCTAAAAAGAAGACATGACCTTCCAGTCATAACATCACTTCCAGTGGGTCCTGACAGATTCTCATTCTAAAAAGTGAGTTCCAGTGTTAGAAGTTTTAGAACAACTGGAATAGAAATATTTCCACTGTATTCTTCATGATATTACACATCGATTGATATATAACATGATGACATTATTCAAAAATACCAAGTTTTTAAAAATTTTGGCGACTAGTGCTGTCACCCAGTGAGGCCCACACCCCCTAGCAATGCCACTGCATTATGGATGTCATTAATAGCACAATATGAATAAACAAGTTTGTTCAAATTTAACTTCACTGCGGGCACCTCTGATCTGCTCCAGCCCAGCCTGCATCCCACTCTGATTCCCTCATGAGCTGCCCCTACCAAGTTATCTAGTGTGGCGGATGATGTGCAAGCCACTCCCGCCTGCACACATCCTCTGGGCATATTGTGTCAGCTGCCCATGAGATACACTGGAGGATCGTGAGATCTGCCAGCTTCACCTACCTATAGGATTAGGCCTTTATAGGAAATAATAATCAATCTGAGGGAACTACTGCACATATGTCCATACTGAATAGAAATAAAGAATGTCCATTTATATGCATATTAAAATGGTATTGAACTAAATTCAGTTGTGATCTTCCCTGTAATCCATTGTATGCCCTGGCTGTGGGTTGGAAGGTGGGATGCTAAGGAAATGATATGAGAGACCCAAGGAGTCCTTGTAAAAGGAGAGCTTATTTTTAAGTGCTTGCAAACAGTGGAATGGGCAGTGACAGTCTCTCTCCCTTTCTCTCTCTCTCTCACACACACACAGACAAGCTACTCTACTGATAAGGTTGGCTATGTGGCAGGAACAGTGTGAACCTGGAATGCAGGCTTGGCAAGCAAAACAGCCGGCTGCAAACATGGGTTCTTTGACTCATATTCCATGCTGGAACTTTGCTTATGCTCAGCCATACTAGGGCCAGAGTAAGTTTTGTGGCCCGGAGGCCACTGGCACATCCCCGGGTATAGGGGAAGAGTACAGTGGGCCACTGTTATCCATGGGGATTTTGTTCAGGAACCCACCCCCCACACAGAGATACTAATTCTGCAGAAGTTAAAGTTCAGCTCCCAGTACCCCAATAACTTACCAGGAGGTTGTTGTGGGCCCTCCGGAGGTTGCGCCGGCCAGTGGTCCACGCCTCTCTGCCTCCTCAGAAGGCCTCCAGTATGCGACTGAAAGCTACTTTCCATTTGCATCCATGACTTCTGGTTGGGTCCGGGAGGTGTTCTGGGGCACGGGGATGTCTGCAGCACACTCCATGGACCTTTTCTGATCTCATAACACCTCCCAGATGCGTCCGAAAGTCGCAGGTGCAAACTGGAAGTGGTTTCTATTGGAGAGATGCTCTGAGGCTGGGGAAGGCCCAAACTATATAAGCAATTATAATGATCAAAACAGACCAAGAAAAAAAAAATTTAGGGTAGAATTTTTTTTTAAAACAGCAGGATTGCCGCTGCTGAAATTAGCATATCACAATCTTGCAAACAAACCTGTTGTTTGCATGTTGGTAGAGCTGCATGGTATGTAATCATTACAGACATCATTAATGTCACAGCACAAATAAAAAATTATGTTCAAATTTAACTTCACTGAGGGCACAATCCAGTTGTAACTCAATGCTGGTGGAGTGTGGGTTCTGCCAGCACCCGAAAGCATGTTGCAACAGCAGATGTGAGGCTCCAGCAGGAAGGCTTGTGCTGGCCTGCTCACGCCTGCAAAAGACCAGTGTGCGCCCTCTGTGCGGGCTAGCAGAGGGGTAGGGGGAGGGCAGAAAAGACTTGGGAGGGAGTGTAAGGGGGCAAGGGAGGGCAGTGATAGGGGCCCCTTTATAACATAGGTTACAGGCTCTGCACCAGCTTAATCCGGCCTTGCTCAGAAATGGACCCTTTCAAATTGCCCCTTTACAAATTACCCCCTTTACTCCCCCTCTCATGGGCCTTGCACAGAGGTGTTAGAATAACTGTGGGTAGGTGGGATAGGGCAGAACATATGCTGCTTGGGTTCTTCTCAGGAAAGAAGAATAAAAATGAAATAAAAACCAGTGCATGAAAGACACCTTCTTGCTTACTCTCATAAGAACATATGAACAGCCCCACTGGATCAGGCCATAGGCCCATCTCTCACCCCAAACTTCTTTCACTGTGTGCCTCCCTCCGTGCTCTTTTGAATTGGGTGATGCTAAGGAGCATCTTTTGATGCAAATAGGGATACCCCTGACTTGTATGTGTGTGTGTGTGTGGAGGCAGGGGGTGCAATGCTCTAAGTTTTGTAGGTGCCTCACATAAGGTGCAAGTGGCATGCCCTCCCCTTCAGAGTCATTCTGGGCTGGCTGAGCAAAATGGAGGGGAGGGGCTGCTTGCAAGGCAAGGTGAGGTGCTTGCAAAACCTAGTGATTTGCATCCCTTCTAGTTACCCCACTGTGTTCAAAGTTTCTCATCTGACTGCAGGATAAGAGGCAAACAAGGGCTTTGTTCTCTGACTGCTGCTTTCAGTCACTATGTCCAGATACGTCCATGCAGAGGTCTTTCTGCACTGCCTTTCTTGAGTCTTCCTTGATATTGAGATCTTCTTTCTATATCTCACAGAGCTGGACACTTCCCCCTCCTGCACAACCCCAGCAGTGTTCCTGAGCATATGCAGAGCATCTGCATGCTCACAAATGGGGCTTCAGTTTGTCCTCATGATCCACGCTGTCTGTTTCCTCCCCCGATTTTCTTTGCCCTCCAGGTCAGTGCCATTGCTAGGGGGGTGCTGGGAAGTGCAGGACACACCTAGTGACGTGCACAGGAGGGTGACACCACTACTGGCTGAATTTTTTTAGATCTTGGTATTTTTGAATAATACCACCATATTATATATCACTCCATGTGTAATTTCATGCCGAATGCAATGATACAAACCATGTTGAAATAAGCATCTTGATTCTATCAAGTTATAACCAAAAAACCAGTAGGTGTGGGGCGCTAGTGCATTGCCACGCTCACTGCCAGGGGCATTGTCCAACCCACTACATGGGAGAGGTCCATCATGGGGGGGGGGGCGTAAAAACACCACTGCTCCAGGTGCATTCAATGGAAGGGCTGGGGGGGGGGGGAGTAGGGACTTCATAAGAATGTAAGAAAAACCAGGCTGGATCAGGTCAAAGGACTATCTAGTCCAGCCTCCTGTACCTCAGTGAGATACAGATGCCTCAGGAAGCACACAAGACAGCAAGAGACCTGCATCCTGGTGCCCTACCTTGCATTTGGCTTTTGAGGTAGCCTACTTCTAAAACCAGGAGCTTGCACCTACCTATCATGGCTGGTAACCTGTGAAGGATTTTTCCTCCAGAAGTTGTCCAATCCCCTTTGAAAGGCATCCAGGTCAGATGCCATCACCACATCCTGTGGCAAGAAGTTCCACAGTCTAACCACAAGCAGGGTAAAGAAATATTTTCTTTTGTCTGTCCTAACTCTCCGGATACTCAAAGCCACCTCGTGCCTTTGCTTTGTCCTTTTTCCTGGCATTAAGAGGAGGGGGGCTAGTGTTGCCTTCCCCAATTTTCTTCGGGGAGGGGGGAGGGGGACTGGAAATTAACAGTATTAATTATTAATTATTATCCATCAGTCCTGCGCGTCCAGCTCTCGGGAAGGAAGAGGGGGACAGACTCTTTGGGTGCCCAGCCCGGAGCAGGGCAGGGTCTTCGCAGGGAAGGGAAGGAGGAGAGGAGACCCCCGGCCCCAGAGGGAGCAGCTGTGATGGCTCCAGCGCGGGCAGGCGGTGCCAAGCCCGGGCTCCCGCGATCTCCCGGGACTCCCGCGCAGAGGAAATGCCCTGTCCTTATTTGGCAGGCAGAAGCGAAAGCGAAGGCAGCGGCGCCTCCGCGGAGGAAGGCGCGGCCATGGCGGACCCCGGGGGGCTGGTGGAGGAGTTTTGCGAGGAGACCACCTGCCCCATCTGCCTGGACCACTTCAGCGCCCCGGTGATCCTGGACTGCGGGCACAACTTCTGCCAGGGCTGCCTGACCCGCTGCTGGGGGGAGGCCAGCGGGGCGGCGGCTTCCTGCCCCCAGTGCAGAGCCCCGGCTCAGCGCGGCCGCTTGCGCCCCAACAGGCAGCTGGCCAACGTGGTGGAGCTGGTCAAGAAGCTGGAGGGGGGCAAGGGGGACAGGAGGCGGCGCGGGGCGTGCGGGGAGCACCAGGAGCCCCTGAAGCTCTTCTGCAGGGACGACGAGGCCGCCATCTGCGTGGTCTGCGACCGAGCCCAGGAGCACCGCGGCCACCGCGTCGTGCCCGCGGAGGAGGCGGCCAAGGAGCTGAAGGTAGGGCTGTGGCGTAGCCGGAGGGGGGCTAGGCGCTGAGTTTCGCAGGGAGCCTCATCGCAGCGTGCAGTCCGCCCCTTCCCCTTCCGTTCGGAGCCATTCTGGGCGGGGGCAGCAAAAGGGCGGCGTGTGCCAACGGCTGGCGCGCCGCGGTGAGGTTCCCTACAAAACTTGGTGCTGTGCCCCCCTCTGGCTACGCAACCGGGCAGGATGAGCCCAGTGGGTGCCTCGATCTTGGGCGGTATTGGAGCCACCCTCTCCGTGCCCAGCGCCTGCATTAGCAAGGATGGCCGGGTACAGGAAAGCAGAGAATCAATGCGGGCTGTGCCAGTCCTCAAAGAAACAGGCTCTCCCCTGCAGCGCCCCCCAGCCAGCCAGCCAGCCCCCAGGGCCCATTGAAGCCCAGCTGCCGCGTCTCCCAGCCTCCACCTCTAAGCTGCAGGAGAGAAGAGACCGAGACCAATCAGAGGCAACTCCATTGAGGCAGGGAAGCAGCTGGGGTGGGCGGAGAGCGCCCTGCCTGCCTGCCACGTCTCGATTGGGCTGGCACCGCTCAGCGTCACAGGGTCTGTGTGTGGGTAGTGCGTCCAAACCAGATCCGCTGGCACAGCTAGTGAGGAACGTGTCCCACTCCCCACCTGCAGTGTGCGGGGGGGGGGCTTTGCCTCCCCCTCCCGCACCATCCAGTCATATTCTTCAGATGGCATGGGAGGGGGCAGTGTGGGGAAAAACATCTCCCCCCCCCCAATGATTTTTCTGGCAGGCCTTAGGCAGTGATTTCCTTCTGTTCTTCCTGAGCTTCGGGCCTTGGCTTTGGCCCATCCAAACACAAGAGTCATCACTGCTTTCTCCATTATGATGAATCAGTGGCATAACTAGAGAGGGGGCAAAGCACTAAGTTTTGCAGGGAGCCTTGCTGCAGCATGCAAGTGGCCCCTCCCGCTCCCCTGTGGAGCCATTCCAGGTGAGGGGGGACAAAATAGAGGCATACCCCATGCCTGAAATGGCTCCCAAAGGGAGGGTGCCCCTTGCAGGCTGTGGTGAGGCTCCCTGCAAAATTTAGTGTTTTGCACCCCCTCTACCTATGCCACTGTTTATTTCTCCCCTGCCGTGCTGTTTAAATATCACACCCAGAGTGATTTCCAAAGTTAAAACACACAATGGAGAACAATACAAATGAATCATAGACAACTTTGAATAACAACTGGATTAAAAGCTGAGCAAAAGCATACATTAAAGCCACAGTGAACCAGGAGAGTCTTTAACAGACTCTGAAGAACTAAAGAGATGGTGCCTTGCAGGTTTCTTGGGGGACCGTATTCCACAGTTTCACCCCTAAAAAGACTCTGCCATGTCCCCACCCAGCTGATCTCACACAAGTGTATGACTGAGAGCAGGCCTCTGATGGCAGTTTTAACTGGCTGACAGGTCATGCAGGAGCAGACAGATTCTAAGGAAACCTGGCCCCTGTGGGTTTAACTGCATGGATCCACAAACGTTTAGCTGCTAAGGCCACAGCACTCAGGCTTGCCCTTATGGTGGGATGGAGTGAGTAAATTAGAGAAAAAAAGTAGACATTTTATACACAACTCTAGGAATGTTCACGTTAGGCCGAAAGTATGTGTACCTTGCCATCTCTCTCTCTCTCTCTCTCTCTCTCCCCCCCTCCCCCCTCCCCGGCAAGATGTAGCACCACAACTCTAAGGTCACTTTTTCCAGGTGTGTGCAAGCTTGTGCAAGGAGTTCAAGCTCCATTGCAACATGACTGGGTAGTGTCACAGCAACTCCCATTTCTAACTCTGCTGGACTCCAAGTCAGAATGAATCTAAGCTATTTTATCTGTGGGGAGTGTTGCAAGAAATTGTTGGTCACAGCAGACTACCCAAATTTCTTTCCACCTATTCCATTTGCCAGCCAAAACAGTAGATACCTCTTACCACATGGAACAGTGCTCCTTTCAAATCAGATGGGATTTCTGAGGAAGCCTTGATAGGTGACAGATACATACCCAGCCCCACCCCATACGTCTTTTCTGTTTGTGCAGGAACAGATCCAGGCCCAGCTTCAGTCTCTGGAGAAAGAGAGAGAGAACCTTGTGGAACAAAAACTGACTGAAGAACTGAGAAGCCAAAACTGTGTGGTAGGTGTTTGTTGTCTTGGCTTGTATACTAGGGATGTGTGTTGACTGGGCAAGTCCTTGTCTTGGTTCTTGAAAGAACTGACTCTAATGCAGACTCCTTCTCCTCCTCACCTGTGTGGACCGTATAAGAAAGCTTCCTCAGGTGATGGCCTAGCTTAGAAGTTTGTTCATGACAATGGAGTAAGAGAGGAAACTGAACAGAAACTGATCAGTGATGGCTGATACAAGGAGGGAAGAGTCAGCCAGCCAGCGCCTGCACATGGAGAGAGAGAGAGAGCAGAAAAAAGAAGCTCAGCTCACATTACCCAAGGGTTTAGAGCAGCTCAGTGGCTGGTGAGATAAAGCACCATTCAGTTCAAGGTGTGGAGCATCCAATGCCAGGACCATTGCGTCCCAGCCAAATGTCCCTAGACATTTGTGTCCCAATGGATATATTCACTGATGCACACTCAAGCAACCCAGAGTAATGCCCGGCTGCTTGGGAGGGAGATTAAGATCCAGCCTAAGTGCCAGAGGCCAGGCCCGCCCCTTCTCTGGCTGCATCTACCCACTGGCCTGCCAGCCACCCTTCCCCACTCTGAAACATCCCCATTATGCCCTCCCCCTGCCTTCCACACATCCCTGCATCTGCTTCCCCAGGCTGGTACGAACTTACCTTGTTCCATCAGCACAGAGGCTGAATTTGACCTCTGTGGGCCAGAGGACATTCTCACGCCAGACCAGCCAACTCTCCCAGAGGTGTAAATATGCCTTATGGCATGTTTTCAACACTCCTCAGCTGATGCAAGGGACTTGCACTGACTGATCAAGCATTTAGGATCACACTCTAAGTTTTGTTTTAGTTTCTGGTGCATTTTTGGTGCATAAAAAGTTGCTGGTGTGCCTCCTCCTCCACATCTAAGTTTCAGGAGAGAGGATAAAAGACAGAGATCAATCAGTAGCAGCTCTGTTGAGGCAGGGAAGCAGTGGCGGTGGGCAAAGAGTGCACTGTCTCCCACGTATCGATTGCGCTGGCACCGCTCAGCATCACTGGGCCTGTGTGGGTGATACATTAAAACTGAATCTACTCACACATCTAGTTTGGAACGTGCCCCACTCCCCACCTTGAGTGTGCTCAGTACCAGGGGAAGTTTGTCTAGACCCCTCCTCATGTGCTATCCAATAATATTCTTTGGATTGAAAATGTGCACATAAAAACTTTACAGAAAACAGGCATTTTTCTCCTTTGCTGTGTACATATGTGGTGCAAGTGTTAACAGGGAAAACAGTGTTCTGCCCAGTGACATATAGAACTGCTGTTTTAATTCGGCTTCAAATTCTTTGCTGAGCAGTAATTTCTCAGCAGTGTGAAAAAGTCCCTCTTGTAGAAACAGCCTAAGTCCAAGTTCAGACATTTACCTGCCTCACAGGAGAGCTTCTAACCATCATCAAGCATCTGAAGTAATATGTGTCACATGTTCTACCCTTAACGCCTTTGCAATTTCTGTGTCGTCGTCCCCCCAGACACAAGTAGGAGCAGAGAAGGAGAAGATCAGATCCACCACTGAACACATGCAGAAGCTTCTTGAGGAAAAAAAGTGCTTCTGGCTGGGACAGCTGGATGATCTAGAGAAAGAGATTGAAAGGAGGCGGGAAGTAAATGCCACCAAATTTGCAGAGGAGATTTCCTATCTCAGTAACCTGATCACAGAGATGCAGGAGAAGTGCCAGCAGCCAGCCAGTGAATTCCTGCAGGTAAGACTGAAGACAAAGCCCCTTGGAATAAAGCATGATCTTGAGGAGATCAGTTGATTGAAGATTGGTTTTCCGCAGCTATGGAAGGAACTAGTGAATCACCAGGCACAAGGAGAACAAGAACTGAGGCTGCAATCCTGCACACATTGACCTGGGAGCAAGTCCCACTGAGCTCCATGGGGCTTACTTCTGAGTAGACATGTATAGGATTGCACTGTTAGTGTATATTCTGTCTACATGACTGAAACTCCCTTCTTTTTTTCTTCTCCAGGATATCAAAAGCACCTTAAGCAGGTATGTGGTTCTTTTTCCCTCTTACATTTACTATTCTTGCTGTGGAACATCTCAGGTTAATGATAATTTTGCAACTTAACGTCTCATACAGTTGGGTACAATCAATCACTAGAAACTCTCTTCTGGAGGACAGGAAGAGAGAACCTGCAATTATATTTCCTATACAATGTGGAAATTGCCTGTGTCCTCAAGATCTTGTATCCTTTGGAATTTTCATGGCGGAGTAGCAGGATTTTTCCTCTAGTGGTGTCTCTTATGCCTGTGTCATAAGAGGATAAGCTCTCTTGTTTGCGAAGAATTAATTCATCATCATCATCATCATTATATTTTTTCTGAATATTGTGTAAGGGATCTTGAGTACCCCTTTGGTAGCAGAAGGTCAGGATAAAAAAATTCCTAGACAAACAAATGTTGAGTCAAACCACTGGCTCCACATAACCCAGCAAAATCTCTGCTGGATGCCATTCTCCATGCTTTTCCTACCTGGATCCTGAAGATCCAACATGTAGTGGTCTGAACCATGACTTTCTGTATTCAGTGAATGTATTCAAGCCTTGACCAATGGTCTCCTGCCTTTGGCCCTTCCTTTTCACGCAAACAGAGGCAAAGGAATTGTAGTCTAGAAGATGATGGTGGTTGTTGATTTCCCCTTAAGAGTAAAAATGTACCAGAACAGAACTGGCTTGCATGAAAGAACCCCAGCCTTGAACTGGTAGGCTTGAGAACCCCCCCCCCCCCACACACACACACAAGAGGACCTACTCTTGACTGCCATGTCAACCTACAGGAGGCAGAGAGTGGCAGGAATGCATGTCACCCATTCCTTAAAATGAACCCTCTTCTTTCCAGGTATCAGAAGACGCAAGTGAGGCAACCGCTGGAAATTTCCCCAGACCTGGAAGAAAGACTCAGAAGTTACTCTCAGAAAAGTTCAGTTCTGAAAAAAGCCATGGAGGAGTTTAAAGGTATTGTGCGACAGCTCCAAGAGGGGACACTGTTGCAAGTCTTTGAGAGTGCTCCACTTCTAGGCTGGAGGCTTGGCAAGGAAGCTCCTTGTTGACCTCTCTCCCACGTTCCACCTTCCCATCCCTGTTCTTCATAGATTTCATTGAAAGATTATCCTTGATGCTGCTGTGATCCACTTCAAAGCATCTACTAATGGAGAAAGATTCCGAGTGCTTCCTTTCTCTCCATCATCACCATCAGCAGTTCTGTTTCTGATAAATTCCCAGGCAGACTGCTTACTCACAAGCTCCGGCTATGCTGCTATTGTCTATGTGAACTGTACCCAAAAAACAGAACAGCCAGTGAAACAGATTCCTTTTCCTTGTATTATCTGCCATCATGCTACACTGAAGGAAGGTAGCGTATAGAATAATTCCAGCACCCTTCCACTGTTCCTGCCTGAATAAGTTTCCTGGGACCAGGATAAACCAATCCTAAGACCAAGACTTCTGAAGGATGGGGTTATCCCATACCAAACTGTCTGTATGCATTAGTCACTTAAGGAGGTCTTACTCCATCTGCCTACATGCTCAGAGGCTAAGCAGGCAGTGAGCAGGGATAGGGTCACTTCAGTGGGGTATATCAGCTTTGGGATTCCTCCTTAGAAAGTTTCTATCACACATTTACACATTTTCTGCTATCTTTTTTGACAAGTGGCATCAAAAAAGTGGCATCTCTTTGGTGGGCCACTGAGATCCACGAAGCTGGACTAGATGGACCTGTGGCCTGATCCAGCGGGGCTCTTCTTATGTAATATATTTAGGGATGCATTCAGAGAGGGATGGGAATGAATCTCACTAGGTTGTATCCAACTTATTGATTTCAGTGGTGCTTAGCTAGAACTGACATGCTTGGATACAACCTACTGGTACTTACCGCTGTGATTTTAAACTTTGGTGGTTGGCCGCTATAACGTTAGTTTTATTTAATATTTTAGCTAGTTATGTTGCATGCTCTTGATTTTGTCCTTTTAAAATTTTATTCTGTTGATTTTATTCTGATTTTATCCACTGGAATACCGGAGTAGAAAGATGGAATGTAAATTTTTAAATTTTATTAATGAATATAGATCCTTTCCGGTAAATGATTCCAGTTCTGTTATTCCTTCTTGGACCAGGGAGGAGACTGTCCTTTCCCATTTCCCTTTCTGCAAGTATTTGATAGGAGTGTTTCTCTTGCCATCTTCACACCCCACACCCATGCATTCAGCATTTTATGGTGGCAATTGCAGTGAGAAACTCTCTCCATAGTAAGCATACGTCACAGCACTGAGGACAAAGAGGGTGGGGGTAGAGAGCACATCTTTGGGAGTGAACAGTCAGGGAATTAGAGGGCAGGTCCTCTCCTGGATTGAGACCTGGTTGAAGACCAGGAAACAGAGAGTGGGTGTCAATGGGCAATTTTCACAATGGAGAGAGGTGAAAAGCGGTGTGCCCCAAGGATCTGTCCTGGGACCGGTGCTTTTCAACCTCTTCATAAATGACCTGCAGACAGAGGTGAGCAGTGAGGTGGCTAAGTTTGCAGACGACACCAAACTTTTCTGAGTGGTGAAGACCAGACGTGATTGTGAGGAGCTCTAGAAGGATCTCTCCAAACTGGCAGAATGGGCAGCAAAATGGCAGATGGGTTTCAATGTAAGTAAGTGTAAAGTCATGCACATTGGGGCAAAAAATCAAAACTTCACATATAGGTTAATGCGTTCTGAGCTATCTGTGACAGATCAGGAGAGAGATCTTGGGGTGATGGTGGACAGGTCGATGAAAGTGTCGACCCAATGTGCGGTGGCAGTGAAGAAGGCCAATTCTATGCTTGGAATCATTAGAAAAGGTATTGAGAACAAAACAGCTAATATTATAATGCTGTTGTACAAATCGATGGTAAGGCCACACCTGGAGTATTGTGTCCAGTTCTGGTCGCCACATCTCAAAAAGGACATAGTGGAAATGGAAAAGGTGCAAAAGAGAGCAACTAAGATGATTGCTGGGCTGGGGCTCCTTCCTTATGAGGAAAGTCTACGCCATTTGGGCCTCTTCAGCTTCTTCAGCCTAGAAAAGAGATGCCTGAGGGGGGACATGATTGAGACATACAAAATTATACATGGGAAGGATAAAGTGGATAGAGAGATGCTCTTTACACTCTCACATAACACCAGAACCAGGGGACATCCACTAAAATTGAGTGTTGGGAGGGTTAGGACAGACAAAAGAAAATATTTCTTTACTCAGCGTGTGGCTGGTCTGTGGAACTCCTTGCCACAGGATGTGGTGACGGCACCTGACCTGCCTTTAAAAGGGGATTGGACAAGTTTCTGGAGGAAAAATCCATTGTGGGTTACAAGCCATGATGTGTATGTGCAACCTCCTGATTTTAGAAATGGGCTATGTCAGATGCAAGGGAGGGTACGAGGATGCAGGTCTCTTGTTATCTGGTGTGCTCCTTGGGGCATTTGGTGGGCTGCTGTGAGATACAGGAAGCTGGACTAGATGGGCCTATGGCCTGATCCAGTGGGGCTGTTCTTATGTTCTTATTGGCAGGGCAGGACTAGCATGGTGCGATTGTAGGGCCCTCCATGCATTTCTTCTGTGTGTGGACTGAAAGGCTGAACAGAGCTTCTGTTGACCACCTGAACAAGAAATGGGGCCATGGCAATTGTCTTGCCAGTCTTAACTATGAATGAAAGTACATCTCAAACCTTCAACTTGCATTGCTAGCAATATTCAGAGTGCAGCTCAATTAGGAGGCACTCAAATCCTTCTCCCAGGTTGCCTCCTGTCCTCTCATTGCCCCTTACTCAGATTTAAGCACAAAGATGAATTGGTGAGGCATTAATTGAAATGCTAATCTAATGAGAATTTATTATGTGTGTGGCATTTTATTGCATTGGAAACAACATATTGCTGTATGCCCCATGGTCTGAGTGACTTTCTTATCCTTTCCTCCCCAAAACAGAGTCCCTGCAGCGAGCTCCAAACAAAGGTAAGGTAGCAGCTTTAAGTGAGATTGAAGTACGATTTATAATTATTTTGTATTTAATATATTTGTGTTCCACTTTTCTAAAACCAACTTTGTGCAAAGATGTCGAAAAATATGTAGCTTCCATTTCTTTGTTTTGCTTTAGCTTAATTAGTAGTTATGGGCAGGTACTAAAGAAGGCATATTAAATTCTTTCCCCTTGCAACAAAAATTCTCCTCTCTCCGCAGCTATTGTTATTAGCCTTGGGACCACATTCAAGACCTTTGGACTTTCTATCCAAGACCACATCCATTAACAAATAAAAAATTCATTTTCACTCATTCATTTGAGTCCTAATTCACATTACTGACTTTAAATTTGTCTCTCTTTCTTTTACATACAGAGTCTCTGGAGCAAATTCTGAACAAAGGTAACTATTTTGAGGAAACTGGGGGAGATGGGAAAGTCTTGGTAGGGAATAGAGGCTCCACAGTGACTCAGCATTTCAGTATTTAATCAAATTACCTAAGATGGCTCGTCATTGTCCTGTTCTGGGACTGTCAGTCAATTTCTTTTCCCCCCACGTACAATTTGAGCTGTGACTGGGCTAACCAGAGTAGAAAGGATGAGTCAGGTGTTGGGTTGGTGGGTGGGAAGGCAGTTTGGCAGCTGATTGAAAGAAGATGTCAGGTACTAAGGCTGTAATCCTATCCACACTTACCTGGGAGCAAGCTCCATTGACAATTATGGAACTTACTTTTGAGCAGACATGCATAGGATTGGGTTCTAGGAGTGTGACCTGCTCAGTCCTTAGTCCTAATAGTGCACCAATCACCAATTCACTGACAATGCAATCCTGTTCCTGTTTACTTGGAAGTAAACTCAATTATATTCAGTTCCGGGAAAGAGCTGCCGCATTAGACAGCAGTCCTGTACATTTTTATCTATGAGTGAGGTAATCCCATTGAAAAAGTAAGACTTACTTCTGAGTAGAAATGCCTAGGTTTGCATTGTTAATGGCCTCAGTCAAAGCACATTCTCTCAACCTTTCCTCCAACCCTCTCACACTCACATATTTTTTGCAACATGTTGACTCTCACAAGGATTACAGATATAATGAACGGGAAATGCTATATGAATGATGTCCAGTTTTAGGATTAAGTGTAGTGTCTGTTTTTTTAGATATGTAATGTTTTTGTGATTGTGCTGTTGGTGTACTTCTTCTTCAGCTTCCATTCAGACTTATCTCTGAGGAGAGGATCTGAGCCTTTTCCTAGCTGGGGTTAGGAGTCAAACTGATAAATATTCATTTACTGTTTTATTATATTCTGTATTTTCTTGACTGCCTTGATTGTGTGTCACCCTGGAAATGTTCCTTGAAATGCAGCCAAAATACCTTTTAAATGAATCATATTTCAATAATTAGGCCCAAAGGACTTGCATTCACCAGAATTTTAAGAACATAAGAACAACCCTGCTGGATCAGGCCATAGGCCCACCTAGTCCAGCTTCCTGTATCTCTGAGTGGCCCACCAAATGCTACAGGAAGGACACAAGACAACCAGTGACCCGCATCCTGGTGCCCCCCCTTACATTTGGCATTGAGGTGCCTCTCTTGCATCTGGCATTGAGGTGGGGAAGGTGTCTGTGTCCCCAGCTGACTCTGATTAAGGAAGTGACTTTTTCTGCTCTGTGCGGATTCAGATTCAGGCAGTGCCTGGGGGAAAGGAGGTTCTCTGGTTCACTTTTCAATAGTGGTTCTTGCATTGCCCTTGGCACCCTCTTATTTCTTTCCCTGTTTTCCTGCAGTGAACGTGACTCTGGATCCAGACACAGCACACCCCTCCCTTATTCTTTCTGAGGATCTGAAGAGTGTGCGAAAGGGAGACATAGAGCAGGACCTGCCCAACAACCCCGAGAGATTTGATACCATGTTCTGTGTGCTTGGCCATGAAATATTCACTTCTGGAAGGCATTCGTGGGAAGTAGAGCTGGAGGAGAAGAAGGGGGCACTGTGGGCCATGGGGGTTGCAAAGGAGACTCTAAAGCGGAAGGAAGGGACCAACCTTAATCCCACTGAAGGCATCTGGGCAGTGGGGAAGGATTCATTGCCTTGTCAGCTCTGGGCTTTCACTGCCCCTGAATGGACCGTTTTGAACTGGAGAGATCAGCCCAAGAAGATCCGGGTGTTCCTGGACTATGAAGAGGGTCAGGTAGAATTTTTTGATGCTGATATAGATGAATTGATCTTTAGCTTCCCCTCAGCTTCATTCTCTGGGGAGAAGATCCGACCCTTTTTCTGGTTATGGTCAGGAGTTCAACTGAACTGCTGAATCAAAAGCAGAGTCCCTGCTACCATCGTAACTTTCACCACCCTGAAAAGAGGTGACGCTCGAATATTAAGTTTCTCTATAGCTTCCCAGCTATAGCCAGGCAAGGGGCAACAGTTATAGTAGTTTTCAGTGCACTACTAATGGTTCATGATCACAGTTCTTGGAATCCTCTATCAGTGGAATAGGAATGGTGGAAGTACATAGGATGAACTGTGGAAATTCTTGTTAAGACTTCTGAACAAGCGGAGCTAGAAGTCCCATTTATGGCAATATTTTGAATAATCATGCTGTCTACTTCAAATAACTAGGTATAATAACTAGGTGTTTATATACTGCTTTTCTGGTCATTGGATTACTCCTCTGACTTTATTCAAGGCGGTTTACATAGGCAGGTGTTTCTAAATCCCTGAAGGGGATTTTTAGTCATAGAGGTTCTCTCTTTCAAGAACCAACAATATTTCAGAATGGATCTTCCTGGTTTGGTCTCACTTCTGGCCTCCAGTTCTCCCACGCAGGCTGACAAGCAGCTCCATCTCTTACATGGAGGGCAGCCAAGATGCTTCTTGCTCACAACAAGAGCAGGTGGAATCACTCAGCTGGGCTTGTCAGCTGCTTCAAGGTCTCGCCATTCTCAGCCATTCAGGGAGCTGCTGGTGTCCTCGAACTGGCGACCTTCTGATGTTATTTTAAGGCTAACGGAGGCTCTACCCTCTAGACCAGACCTCCTGCTGACCACAGGCTGAAATTCTATGCACACAAACATGCCAATAAGCTGGTCACGATAAGGAAACCGGATTTCTTGACGTGCTAAATGACTGTGGCTTAGATCAGCTAGTCACGGAGCCCACCAGAGGACAGGTGACTCTGGATTTAATTTTGTGCGGTACGCAGGACCTGGTTAGAGATGTAAACGTTACTGAGCCATTGGGGAACAGTGATCATGCTGCGATCCGTTTTGACGTGCACGTTGGGGGAAGAATACCAGGCAAATCTCTAACAAAAACCCTTGACTTCCGACGGGCGGACTTCCCTCAAATGAGGAGGCTGGTTAGAAGGAGGTTGAAAGGGAGGGTAAAAAGAGTCCAGTCTCTCCAGAGTGCATGGAGGCTGCTTAAAACAACAGTAATAGAGGCCCAGCAGAGGTGTATACCGCAAAGAAAGAAGGGTTCCACTAAATCCAGGAGGGTGCCCACATGGCTAACCAGCCAAGTTAGAGAGGCTGTGAAGGGCAAGGAAGCTTCCTTCCGTAAATGGAAGTCTTGCCCTAATGAAGAGAATAAAAAGGAACATAAACTGTGGCAAAAGAAATGTAAGAAGGTGATAGGGGAGGCCAAGCGAGACTATGAGGAACGCATGGCCAGCAACATTAAGGGGAATAATAAAAGCTTCTTCAAATATGTTAGAAGCAGGAAACCCGCCAGAGAAGCGGTTGGCCCTCTGGATGGTGAGGGAGGGAAAGGGGAGATAAAAGGAGACTTAGAGATGGCAGAGAAATTAAATGAGTTCTTTGCATCTGTCTTCACGGCAGAAGACCTCGGGCAGATACCGCTGCCCGAACGGCCCTTCCTAACCGAGGAGTTAAGTCAGATAGAGGTTAAAAGAGAAGATGTTTCAGACCTCATTGATAAATTAAAGATCAATAAGTCACCGGGCCCTGATGGCATACACCCAAGGGTTATTAAGGAATTGAAGAATGAAGTTGCAGATCTCTTGACTAAGGTATGCAACTTGTCCCTCAAAACGGCCACGGTACCAGAAGATTGGAGGATAGCAAATGTCACGCCTATTTTTAAAAAGGGAAAGAGGGGGGACCCGGGAAACTATAGGCCGGTCAGCCTAACATCTATACCGGGTAAGATGGTGGAATGCCTCATCAAAGATAGGATCTCAAAACACATAGACGAACAGGCCTTGCTGAGGGAGAGTCAGCATGGCTTCTGTAAGGGTAAGTCTTGCCTCACAAACCTTATAGAATTCTTTGAAAAGGTCAACAGGCATGTGGATGCGGGAGAACCCGTGGACATTATATATCTGGACTTTCAGAAGGCGTTTGACATGGTCCCTCACCAAAGGCTACTGAAAAAACTCCACAGTCAGGGAATTAGAGGACAGGTCCTCTCGTGGATTGAGAACTGGTTGGAGGCCAGGAAGCAGAGAGTGGGTGTCAATGGGCAATTTTCACAATGGAGAGAGGTGAAAAGCGGTGTGCCCCAAGGATCTGTCCTGGGACCGGTGCTTTTCAACCTCTTCATAAATGACCTGGAGACAGGGTTGAGCAGTGAAGTGGCTAAGTTTGCAGATGACACCAAACTTTTCCGAGTGGTAAAGACCAGAAGTGATTGTGAGGAGCTCCAGAAGGATCTCTCCAGACTGGCAGAATGGGCAGCAAAATGGCAGATGCGCTTCAATGTCAGTAAGTGTAAAGTCATGCACATTGGGGCAAAAAATCAAAACTTTAGATATAGGCTGATGGGTTCTGAGCTGTCTGTGACAGATCAGGAGAGAGATCTTGGGGTGGTGGTGGACAGGTCGATGAAAGTGTCGACCCAATGTGCGGTGGCAGTGAAGAAGGCCAATTCTATGCTTGGGATCATTAGGAAGGGTATTGAGAACAAAACGGTTAGTATTATAATGCCATTGTACAAATCTATGGTAAGGCCACACCTGGAGTATTGTGTCCAGTTCTGGTCGCCGCATCTCAAAAAAGACATAGTGGAAATGGAAAAGGTGCAAAAGAGAGCGACTAAGATGATTACGGGGCTGGGGCACCTTCCTTATGAGGAAAGGCTACGGCGTTTGGGCCTCTTCAGCCTAGAAAAGCGACGCTTGAGGGGGGACATGATTGAGACATACAAAATTATGCAGGGGATGGACAGAGTGGATAGGGAGATGCTCTTTACACTCTCACATAATACCAGAACCAGGGGACATCCACTAAAATTGAGTGTTGGGCGGGTTAGGACAGACAAAAGAAAATATTTCTTTACTCAGCGCGTGGTCGGTCTGTGGAACTCCTTGCCACATGATGTAGTGCTGGCATCTAGCCTAGACGCCTTTAAAAGGGGATTGGACGAGTTTCTGGAGGAAAAATCCATTATGGGGTACAAGCGATGATGTGTATGCACAACCTCCTGATTTTAGGAATGGGTTAAGTCAGAATGCCAGATGTAGGGGAGAGCACCAGGATGAGGTCTCTTGTTACCTGGTGTGCTCCCTGGGGCATTTGGTGGGCCGCTGTGAGATACAGGAAGCTGGACTAGATGGGCCTATGGCCTGATCCAGTGGGGCTGTTCTTATGTTCTTATGTTCTTATGTTCCATTAAACTCAATGGCGCAGACTTAAAAGCAGACATGCATAGAATTGCCATGGAAAGAATCTAGATATGATTGACAAGTTGATTGCATGGGCTCTTGTTTCATCAAAGGATGCAGGTGGCAAAATTCAGTGGACTTTGACTTTTCCATCACTGCATTTTCCTTTGTTGAATTTGCCAGTCCATGGGGGTTTCAAAGGAAGAAGAGCCCTGCTAGAAGAAAAGGAGTTGATTCTTTCAGAAAAGAAAGTCTTTTATTTAACTTCTTGAGGTAAAGCATTGTGGCCACCTTGTCTGTGGGAGCTGCCTGACATCAGCAGAGCAGCAAGGTCTCCAGAGGGTTGGCCAGCACAATGAGATCTGCACACCAAATCTCGTGAGACATTGCAGAGCCAAGGCTAGTTGGAGAGGTGGGATTTGGGTGAAGGAGAGGGATGTAAGGACATCCCGGAGGGTGGGGAGGTGGAAGGAAGAGCATGGAAAACGCAGAGGAAGCACAAGGCACAGAAGGAGAGTGAGCAGCAGGGAGGTAAGAAAGAAGGAAAAACAACATAAGGAGAGAGAGCGAGGAGAAGAGACAGGGAGAGCACAAGAATGCAAGAGCACATGCACTGGAGGTGTGGGAGTGGGAGCTGGCAGGAGGAAAGAAACAGGGAGTGGAAGAAGAAACAGGGACAGAAATTGGCCACTTGTAAAATTTTTGCCAAGTAATCAAGCTCCAGTTATCACTTTGCCTTATCTCTGGGTCAATCAGAGGACAGAGCCTTTCAAAGTTTCTTTCTCACTCAAGCAGGGGATTAGTTTCAATAATAACTTTAGTAACTTACCTGGTAAATTCCTGCCAAAGTTAACCTTTTATTCTCCTCTGTTCCATTTTGCAAATACTGTTTGCCTGGTTCTGTTTTGCAAAGGTTTTAGCAGAGATCATTTAGCAGAGATCTGCTTTTTTCAACACCAGAATGGGATCCTCCTTTGCATTTGAAGCAAAGTCCCAGGCTACAATTCAAATGCTCGGTGGAAAGTGGTGGGTCTACTTCTGAGTAAAAAGGGTTGCAAATGTATGCAGCTGCATCTCTCTGCTGTGAATTGAATTGCACACTCTCAGTTAAGTGTTATGGGTTGTATGTTGTATGTAGAGCCTCTGGCTTAACACACCAGACACCTTAAAGGTGAATTTGATTCATGGATCCCCTGCAGTGGTTCCCAACCTTTTTCACTTGCATATCCCTTGGCAGCCCATTTCCATAAATTGTACCCTTCATATTAGCAAAATGTTTGTAATTAATAATACAAGCTCTCATCTCCTCTATATGAAAGCCCAGACAGCATGTATTTATCACATTTTCTCTTTTCATCTGTTTGAAGAACAGAAGACTCTGCCTTTGCACTGTTTTGCACCAGAAGTGTGCTGAGAAATTCTGGCTGATTGATCATTTTCCATATTATGTTTCAGCCTTTTTACTCTGCTGGTTTTCAATCACTGGTTCATAGATGAATTGATGACCAAAAACTAGCTATTGGTGGGGCTTTCACAGCCAACTAGCTACCTCCCTTCCTGCCTTGCTGGTCCCTGCAAGGCATTCCTTGCAAGGTGTTCTGGAGCACGACCTGCCTTTTCTGCCATTCTTCCATTCTAAGTGTACCCCTAAAGGTCCTGTTGAGTGCCCCTGGGAGTACATGAATACCAGGCTGGGAACCACTGTTTTACTGGTATGTTGTTTACAGTGCACTTACTCTGATAGTGTTTACATGAAGGTGGTGGAGACCAGAATTTAAAAAGAACAAAAATGTATCTTATTATCTTTTACGATGTTTTTAATAAATTAGAGACTACAGTTCTTAGGCAACAGTTAGTGGTAGGTTATTTTTCAGGATCTGACCTCAGATAAAATCAGACAAAACTAGTATACTGACTATAGTCAGACACCCCCCTAAGTTTAACCCCTGACTTATCCGAGGGTCATAGAAAATTCCATGATTGTTGACTCAAAACCTGCCCTTGACTTATCTGTGGGATCGACTTGTGGCGGATGTCTGCGGTAGGTATTTGCAGGAAGGAGAACTGGGACTAAGGTTCACAGGGGGTTTATCCCCAGAAGTACTGGGGAGAAGAAGACAAATCAAGGAAGAGGCAGCAGTAAGGAAAACCAAACCAAGCCCACAGTGGAGGGAGAAAGGACAGAGCATTGGTGTAGCTAATGATCGTGTAGCCCAGTGCCAAGCTCAAAATGTGGCCCCGGAAGTGATGTCACAACCGGAAGTGACATCACACCCAGGCTTTTTTAAAAAGTGAAAATTGGGAGAAACCCACCTCCCCCCCCAGCTGCTCACCACCCACTTGCTCTGCTGCCTCCCCCCAGTCAGTGGCATAGCTAAGGCATCTAACTACAACCTGGGATCAAAGAACATTTTGTAGCCCCCCCCCCCCGCATGACAAAATCAAATTTAATTAAGTAAATAAATAAAAAATTATTGGTTCCATGCTGTATCATAATAACATCACGTTGGCACTCAGAACAAACAGTCTCATAGGTCAGTTTGGAGTTAAACAAATCCACTTTTTGTTCCACAAGGCAGTTGTTTTCATTGTCTGGTTAATTGGCCATAACGTTTGATAGAAAACAGATATTCCAGTACAGTTTCTGCATTAAATTACCTTTCCAATGATATATAACATGATGGTATTATTCATACATATCAAGATTTTCACAGTTTTGGTCACTAGTGTCAAGCTCAGCTTGTTGCCCCCCTAAAATTTGATGCCTGGTGCAACCGCTACCCCCTGTACTCCCTTAGCTACGCCACTGGGACAGAGAGCAACGGAAGATGAAACAGAGGGACGATGGAGCTGGGGTAAAGAAGAGAGTGATGGAATGTGTGATCGTGATGCCGAGAGAAGTTAGAGGCTGGTAAAGGAAGGAAGGGACACCAGGGAAGCACTGCTCCTCCTTGTGTGGCAGCACTGAGAGAGGAGAGGGCAGGTTGGCTTGGGGACTGTATTCTCAAAATAAATTGAAGCATCTACCAGAACACCAAATCTGACTCATTCTTTCAAGCATATGACACTGCAAGGGAAGAATGTCAGCCCTTACCCCTCTTGCTCATAGCACATTTCCTTCCTTTCTTTTACCCATACACCTCCCAAAGAGCACATGAGACACAGGCTTGGGATGAAACAAGCCACTTTATTAATTTAGAAGATCTGCAGCAGAGTAAATTTTTTACAAAACCCCCAGTGTGTGAGTATCTAGGATGGGAGGAATCAACATTAGTCACCAACCTCCCCCAAAGAATGTATTTTGCATATATGGGTGTACCACCTGATCAAGTGGTAGTGATCTGAAACCTGACTACACTCCATCAGCGACACAGTGCGCCTATCCCAGCCAAATCCAGAGGGCCAAGGCAGCCAGACAGTGCAGGTCCTAAGACTAGGTCTGAGCTAGCCTTACCAGTCCAGCCAGAGGGTTTGCCTGCCAGCCTCCTTGAGCTGATCAAGCATCATCAGAATGGTCCTGCAGCAACTGTTACCCTGCACATGTAGGGTAACAACTATTACCCTACAAAACAGCTCCTTAGCAATGTACAGTCTGGGGTAGGGGAAAAACTCACCAATCTGGGTCAATCTGGTTGATGGCAAAAAATTCCTACCCAGTCCCTCAACTGGTGACCAGCTACTCTCAGACTGTTGAAAAGGGGTGGAGGGGAGGGGGTCACCAGCAGTGGACAGACTGAGGAGGCAAGCGAGTGTGCTCACTGTCCTCATGCCGGCCACACCACCGGTGACCTGAGCAGCCAATGAACTGCTCCCAAGCCTCCATCTCACTCCACTCTGGTGGAGTAGTGCCAAAAGTGGCGGTACTCAGGGCACACCACCAATGTCCCGCCCCGCCCCCCCCCCCCCGCATTTTTCTGCACAGGACGTATTTAAATCAAATCCATGTGTCTGAAAGGGTTCCCAGACAAAGCTTGTGCCTCCAGCACCTCTGAACCACTGATGAACCTGAACAAGAACAGAACCCAAACGTGTAACAGTATGACTCCCTGTTTTTCAGTGAGTTAATCCAATTAGTCTTACTTAAAATTACCTCCAAGTGAGTGTGCATATAATCTGGCAGCATGACATATCTGAGGGTTGGTTTCACAGGTGCAAAGACCTGGTGCGTGAAGCAGTCTGCCAAAAACTGCCCTGCACCTGGTGATGTGCCAGCTCTGGTCCAGCAGCAGACCTGCCATTGAGTGGGGCAAATGCCCGGGGCACGGAGCCTTGTGCACCTCTAGGATTTGTAACCATCACCACTGACCCATGCATTAGGCAACATTCCAGAAACCAGTCATCTTCATCTTACTTCATCTTCAATGAAATTACTGGTAGTAGCAGGCTTTCACTTCCCCCTTTTTTGTCGTCTTTCAGAGGGATTGATGAGAACTTTATGTTTTTGGAGAGGGCCTCTGAACTGCCATCTCATGTGCAGCATTCTCCCAAAACTCCATCCTGCATTGCTTTCTACTTCTTGTGGATCCTGAGTGAACAGAGAAGTTGTGAAAACAGGGCATTTGTTAGAGCTTTTTAAAAAAAAGGAAAGCATTTTAGGGACCAACCCTGAAGGTGCATTCCAGCGGCATAACATGCTTACTGTCTTTCATAAGAATATAAATAGAGCCCCGCTGAATCAGACCAAAGGCTCATCAGGTTCCTGTATCTTACAGTGGCCCACAAAATGCTTTAGGGAACACACAAGACAACAGACACAACCTGCGTCCTGGTGCCCTCCCCTGCATCTGGCAATCAGAGGCAGCCTACCTTGCATATACCTACCATGACTTGTAACCCATGATGAACTTTTCCTCCAGAAATTTGTCCAATCCCCTCTTAAAAGCATTACACTCTACGTAAAGAAATATTTTGTTTTGTCTCTCCTAACTCTCCCAACACTCAACTTTCATGGATGCCCCGTTTGTGGTGTTATGTTAGAAGGAAAAGAGCGTCTTTCTGTCCACTCTGTCCATCCCCTGCATGACTTTGTATGTCTCAATCATGTCCCCCCTCAGGTGCCCCTTTTCTAGACTGAAGAGGCCCAAACGCTGTAGCCTTTCCTCATAGGGAAGGTGCCCCAGCCTAGTAAGCATTTTGGTTGCTCTCTTCTGCACCTTTTCCTTTTCCACTATATCCTTTTCGAGATGTGATTACCAAAACTGGACTCAATTCACCAGGTGTGGCCTTACCATTGATTTGTACAATGCATTAAAATATTAGCCATCTTATTCTCAATACCTTTTCTGATTATCCCAAGCATGAAATTAGCCTTCTTCACCACCAACACACATTGGGTCACACTCTCATAAAAGGCGACATGCCACAGTGTTTTCAGGGTGGACTAGGGGCAGGACAGGGAGTATCTTTTGGCACTGGTGCACGCTGAAGACTGTATATCCCGTTCCTGTCCTGGACCCACCCCAGATGGCTCCTCATAACTATGCCAGAAAAAGAATGGCCAAAACTATTCTTGAGGAGTCCCATCAAGGACCAGGAAGTGGTGGATGAGGAAAGTTCTTCCAACCCAAAGCAGAACGTGCTTCCCCCTAATGCCCTCCTCCTCCCAGCAGAGCTCACTCACCTGCAAAGCAGCAGAGCAGAAGCAGAGCAGTTAGAAGAAGTTTCTTCATCACAGTAGCTCTTGTCCCATGCAAAACATAAAAGAAACAAGATCAAGCAGGAAACATGATCCCCCCCTCAGAATCAGGATCTTCCCCAAGTGCATTGAGACAAATCAAAGCTGAGCATTTATTTCAACTTAAAGCATCAAAACTAGCCAATGAGATGAAGTGCCAGGAAAGGTAACACCTCCAGGCTGAACAGCAAGAGATGATCCTGATGTGTTGAATGAGTACAGCTCAAGTTGTACTGATTAGGTCAGACAGATTGAATGGGTCACTCTCCCCCATCCTAGCATGTAGCGAGCTCTTCATCCGCAGACCTGGAGAACTGAACAGATTCCAAGATGACATCATGAAAACATGTTGAAAACAAAAGAGCTCCAGAAATAGGTCCAGCCAGAGCTGGCAACCCTAACACCTGCAGGGTTAAACATGAAGTGCTTCTTGGCCCCATGACAGCAGTATATTTTATTTCACTTTTGGAAAAATGGGTTTGAAACATATTTTCTTTTATAGCATAGCCAAATTCTCTGGTTGTTCTTCTTTAAGGCCTCAGCACAGACTTGCAAACTAATTAGTCATAAGCCTGGCAATGAGCTCCAGACCAGAATGCGCTCTCTCTTGCACAGCAGTTCCTTTGGCTGTTGACTGAGGAAATTTCCCCTGCCAGTGACGATATGAATGAGCTCAGGCGCTGCACATGTTCCACTACCTGATTCCCCAGTGTGGAATGTCAAAGCCATCCCTGTATCTTCATTAAGCACCTGAATAGTCACCTCCTACATACTGTCACGGGGTGGGGCAAGTGCCTTTCCCTTTGAGATGGATTAAGTTGGGTGTTACCCAGGTGTAGTGCATTAGTAATTTAAAGAATAAAACCTGGGCATGGGTGCCTGAAAATATACACAGCAGGAGGAAGGGAGCTGGGGGTTAACAGCTTTTATCCTGGAAGAAATGCTAGACCTGTAAGATGGTAATTTTAGCCTCTTTTTAGATATGATCTTTTCTTGTCTTAAAGCTACTGTAATTCATGTAAATATGTTATTGGAGCAATAGAAGCTCCCTTAAAAGTTATAATAAAAATCTTTTATATGAAAATTGAGTGCAATAATTAACCAAGGACATGTATGTTAATAGGACCTGGGGCTTGGAGTAAGCTAAATAAATAAACATTGCTCTTGGGGGTTTGTGGAGGATGGTGTAGGTGGAGGAGGCTTAAACCCTGGTTGACTTGGGAATCTCCTCTGGTCCTTCCCTACCCCAAGGGTGATGTTTGTGACACCTACAGTCATACATGTGTACCAGGTGTGGACTCAGCACAGGTGTTCAGCACAGGAAATAGGAACATGCAGGAAAGAGTTTCACTTTATGGGGAGTTCTACGACAGTTGAACAGTGTTTGCTGTCTTAAAACAACAGTCAGTGGTGCATCACAGCTTCGCCTGAAGAGCCCGTAGACACTGATGGATCTGGTAAGCCAGTGACAGGGGTAGGGGGTGGACAGAAGGGGGCATGGAGGGGGAGGATCAGGAGAGTGTCTGAGGAGAGGGGACAGAATGTTGGACACAATGGGATGTACATCAATGGCATCAAATTGCACCAATATCCCATTTTTCCTGATTCCTCTTCTTTACTCACCTCAGACCAGCAAAGTTGATGGTGCAGATCCAAGGTGACCTATTGGACTAATCTGGAGTTCCTAAGGAGGCCTGGGCCTTTTCACATCAAGCTCAGGCATCAGCACCATCTTCAACTTATAGGCACCTTAATCTCAGTGTTGTGAAAGTTACTCTTTTAGACCTTTCCTGTGAGTATTTCTGTTTCTCATAACAGGCACACGCAGGGGAATTTGACTGCATGTGCAAGGACTCGGGTCTGGGGGCTCATTTCAGTGGATGATCTTTGTCATGAATATGTACAGTTTAGGCCTAGTAGCATTGTAATGCCTGAACCAAAGTAACCCAGTAACACAGAAGGGGCTTGCAGTTCCTGGCTGCAAGGAATTTACAACTCCATGGAAGGTGATAATGTAGCACCTAAGCAGACAGAGAGGTGCCCATGAATCTCCAGTGGGGAGGGGAAGAACTAAGAGGACTAGCATCCAGCCCCACTTTGAGAAGATTCTGTCCCCAAGAGTTCTGATTGGGCAGTTTAAATGAGGACAGAGTCACCCCAGCATGAGAAGTATAAGAACAAAGCCCAAGGGGTGTGGGGGAGTCTTTGTCTTTGTCCTTTTGGCGGAAAAGTTGTGGGTGCAACATCCTGCAGGGGAGAGCCTGCCCCGCCAGTGCCTTGTGGCCTCATAGGTAACTGGGAGCTGAAGATCTACAAAAGAAAGCTGACCAGGTGAGAGTCAGGGAATAATAGAGATAATAATAATATAATAATATACAGTATTTATATACCACCTTTCTTGGTCTTTATTCAAGACTTTATTCAAGGCGGTTTACATAGGCAGGCTTATTAAATCCACGCAGGGATTTTTACAAATTGAAAGAAGGTTCTTTCTTTCAAGAACCACTACATTCAAGGTGTTACACTCCGATCTGGTTTAACATTCTAGCCAGTTAGCTTTGTTATTTTAATGCTGATATGTTTCTTAGAAGTTTTATGCCTCTAGCATTTGCTGCCTCTTGTAACTTTATATAACCCTATGTATTTAATAAAGTAAAAAATCCTTTTACTGTTTCATTGTCTGTTGGGGACAAAGCTTCAGAATCCTGCCTAGCCATTCAGCAAGCTACCAAATACTCATTGAGGACTAGTAACTTGAGGACTGATCCTTTAATTAAAGAAAGTGCTCAGTGCCTGCAAGGAATAGAGTTAATCCTAGAGGGTCTCAGAAGGTTGGGCTGTTATTCTCTTCAACAGTTTCCAGATGATAATACCTTGTGTAACAGATATGTGTAAGAAATCGCCTCTGTTCTCCACGCAATCTTCCCCCTTGCCTGCTTACCCAATCAGCCATCTTACCAGCACTGGTGTTGCATCCCATAAATTGCATTCCATAATTGTCTGCAACTTTGGAATCCTCATGTGCATGTAGAACAACAGAGCATCAAGGAGCAGTCTTGCCGGAACATTGGTTGCAATGGGACGGATATCAGTGGTAGGGACTTGCACTAATATCCTTGTTCCTTTTTTCCAGTTTCCCTTACTCACCTTGGACCTGCACCAGTGAAGTAGCCAGTGCAGACCAAAAGTGACTCATTGTGCTAACAGAAATTCTATCTCCAAATGAAGGAACAAATGTTCCCTTATCTAAAGGAGACTGCCATTACTGCCCATAAGAACAAAAGAAAAGCCCTGCTGGATCAGACCAAAGGCCCATCTAGTCCAGCTTCCTGTATCTTACAGTGGGAAGAGATGAGAAAAACAAGAGACATCTGTCTGAGGCTGGTAATCAACTAGTCTTTAATTAGATGTGGTGACAGTCTGTGGATCTCCAGCAGCTCATGGATCGTTTTAGCAAGGCCTGCCAAGATTTTGGACTGACGATCAGCTTAAAGAAAACACAGGTCATGGTTCAGGATGTGGACTCACCTCCCTGCATTACAATCTCTGCGCATGAACTGGAGGTTGTCCATGACTTTGTGTACCTTGGCTCAACGATCTCCAACACTCTTTCTCTCGATACTGAGCTAAACAAACGCATCGGTAAAGCAGCTACCACGTTTTCCAGACTCACAAAGAGAGTCTGGTCCAACAAGAAGCTGACGGAACATACCAAGATCCAGGTCTACAGAGCTTGCGCCCTGAGTACACTTCTGTACTGCAGCGAGTCATGGACTCTTCGCTCACAACAGGAGAGGAAACTGAATGCTTTCCACATGCGCTGCCTCCGGCGCATTCTTGGCATCACCTGGCAGGACAAAGTTCCTAACAACACAGTCCTGGAACGTGCTGGAATCCCTAGCATGTATGCACTGCTGAAACAGAGACGCCTGCATTGTCTCGGTCATGTTGTGAGAATGGATGATGTCCGGATCCCAAAGGATCTCCTCTATGGTGAACTCATGCAAGGAAAGCGCCCTACAGGTAGACCACAGCTGCGATACAAGGACATCTGCAAGAGGGATCTGAAGGCCTTAGGGATGGACCTCAACAGGTGGGAAACCCTGGCCTCTGAGCGGCCCGCTTGGAGGCAGGCTGTGCAGCATGGCCTTTCCCAGTTTGAAGAGACACTTGGCCAGCAGTCTGAGGCAAAGAGGCAAAGAAGGAAGGCCCATAGCCTGGGAGACAGACCAGGGACAGACTGCACTTGCTCCCGGTGTGGAAGGGATTGTCACTCCCGGATTGGCCTTTTCAGCCACACTAGATGCTGTGCCAGAACCACCTTTCAGAGCGCGATACCATAGTCTTTCGAGACTGAAGGTTGCCAATGCCAGTCTGTGGAGTGGGTGCATTATGACCAAAGACAACAAGATCCTTGGCTATGCATGTGCGAACATCTCAATGCACAATGCATGTCTCTCCAAAACATGTTAACAGGTCCCTTGGGGTGAGCATGTGACTTGGCCCAGAATTTGTGGCTTGTCTTTTCGCAAGCCACTGAATGACACGTCTCTCTTCTCAAAGACTAAGATTTCTCCATCTGCTTAGGGGAACCATTGTTGGGACATGGTGTGAAATGATCCTAGTCAACGTCAGAGACTGTCCTACCGGATTGTGTGGCTGCCTTTATCAAAGTGAGATGTTTAATAACAATAAAACAAATTCATACTGCAAACAAGGTATAATAATGAATGTGAAAGTTAGAGCTGAAGCACATAGCTGCATCTCATTTCCTCCATGGATACAATGAACAATACATTTCCTTACAAAAAAGACAAGATATGGGTGAGGCAGGGAGGGAGGGGGGTATTTTATTTATTATTTATTTATTGGATTTGTGATCTGCCTTTCTCCCTGAAGGGCACCAAATTTGTCTAACAACACTTAAAATACATACAAAATACATAAAAATATAAAAATACAATAAAAGACATACACCACCAGAATGGGTAGCTATGTCCCATAGGCAGCCTGAGGGCTAACAGGGAGATAAGTAAAAATGTTTCTTAATTACCTCCCATTTGCTTCAGATCACCCCCCCATCTCTCTCTCTCTCTCTCTCTCTCTCTCACACACACACACACACACACACACACTTCGTCATGGCGGGGGATAGGATTGGGCTCTTTGTTTGACTTGGGATTCACTCATATTTGAAGCAGAGGGGAAGAAGTGAGGCAGGTGACCAACAGCAATGCTACTGCTGGGTAAAGGTGGAGGTGTGGATTGACCAAGGGGGGTCAATGATAGAAGCAGGCACTGAGGGGGATTGCCCCCTTTCAATAGGGAGGCTGTAAGCTTCTGAGCAGGGCTAGGACAGCATAAAGAAATGCAGGTCATGTATTAATTCATACACTGTCTACTCTAACTGAAAATGCTTTGGCCTGGAGTTCTGGACTTACTTGTTCATTGCAAAGTTCAAGTTGACTGATCTGTCTTCTCACTGATGCAAGGAAGTTGACAGAACAGCCCTGGTGAGACCCACAAACATGTTTTCTCCAGCTGTGCACCTGTGCATGGGGCCGCACAGGTGTTGCAAAAGTGATTCTGTCCCTTATAATTATCCAAATCATTGTGATTTCTGTTTCTTGCCTCTGCTCATGGGAGGTCTTCCCAAGATCACCTTTGAAACTAATAATAAGAACTTCGGAATCAAAAGCAACAGGCAATAACTTCTAATACTGAGTCTACAAAGGCTGTTGTGTAAATACGTCCTGAGTGACTGGGTTGAAATTCAGGGGGTGGGGGCTATGCCAGTGTGAATTTTAATATGTCCTTTGGAATCCAGCAGGATTCTGTCTACATTCATGAAGTCACAGCAGCTGTACTCATGCTGAGCGCTTGGCTTTGAAATAGCTGCATCCACAGTTCATAAGACATGTGTCTGGTCCACAGGAGACGCATGAAACTGCAACTCCTGCTACTTGCACTTTTGCTGCTGCATCCTCATGTGTCCTGTGAGGCAGTGAAGAAGAGAAAATGTCCACTTAATTTGGCAGATGATAAAAAATACCCCTCTTAATTTCTACAAGCTGGGAGATTACCTGATTAGTGGACTAGTATCTACCATAAGTACCATGGTTCAACTATACACTTTTTCTGAGCCTCCCTCTAACATATTTTATACGTAAGTAATGATGGGGTGACGGATATATTGCTGCCCCATTGGATTCTTCAGTTTATAGTCTTCAATTATCAATCTTTTCTAGGGATCTTCCTTATTGCCAGGAACTAGTCCTGGGTAAATCATTTCTCTCTCTTCTGCTCTGCCTTGTGAGAAAGATTTTGCAGGAAAGTGGAGCACAGGCTACCATTTCGGATGCTGCAACCTGGGACGTCCCTCTTTATAATTGAAACATGTACTAGGATGAAAAGGTGTATTTAGCAGAAGTGTAGCCAAATTATTTTCCTTTAAAACAGACACAAACTTTGGGGAGCTTTTTCCCTGTTGGACATGCCAGGGAACTACTTCTAGTCTATCCCCTGCTAGATAACTGTAACAAGAGTCAGGGCCCAATCCTATTCAATTTTCCAGTACCGGTGCAGCCGTGCCAATGGGGTGTGCACTGCATCCTGTGGTGAGGAGGCAGTCACAGAGGCCTCCTCAATGTCCAGGTCTGGTCCAGTTCTGGTCGCCATGTCTCAAAAAGGATATAGTGGAAATGGAAAAGATGCAAAAGAGAACAACCAAAATGATTACTGGGCTGGGGCACCTTCCTTATGAGGAAAGACTACGGCGTTTGGGCCTCTTCAGCCTAGAAAAGAGGCACCTCAGGGGGGACATGATTGAGACATACAAAATTATGCAGGGGAGGGACAGAGTGGATAGAGAGATGCTCTTCTCCCTCTCACACAACACCAGAACCAGGGGTCATCCACTAAAATTGAGTGTTGAGAGAGTAAAAACAGACAAAATATTTCTTCACTCAGCATGTAGTTAGTATGTGGAACTCCTTGCTACAAGAAGTAGAGATGGCATCTTGCCTATTTGCCTTTAAGAGGGGATTGGACAAATTTCTGGAGGAAAAGTCCATCACAGGTTACAAGTTGTGATAAGTATGTTGTTGGCAACCTTCAGTCTCGAGAGACTATGGTATCGTGCTCTGAAAGGTGGTTTTGGAACATCGTCTAGTGTGGCTGAAAAGGCCAATTCGGGAGTGACAATCCCTTCCACAATGGGAGCAAGTGCAGTCTGACCCTGGTCTGTCTCCCTGGCTATGGGCCTTCCTTCTTTGCCTCTTAGCTAGAACTGGGTTACCTCAGAATGCCAGGCGCAAGGGAGGGCACCAGGACGCAGGTTGTGTCTGCTGTCCTGTGAGCTCCCTGAAGCATTCCGTGGGCTTCACTGTGAGATACAGGAAGCTGGACTAGATGGGCCTTTGGCCTGATCCAGCAGGGCTCTTCTTTTGTTCTTAAGGTAAGTTGACATTTGTTTCTCTTTGAGATTGCAGAGGAGAAGGTTGAATACTGTTTGAAGGTGGTAGGAAAGAAGAATTTGCTCTAGCCATTATTCTTCATGTGAGTGTAGGTGTGATGCGTGCATTTTCAACAATGAAATCTTGAAAGAAATGCCGTTTTAGATTCCAGAGTCCAGATGTGAGCAAACTCCTAGCCGGTATCACATTTACTTTCGCAGCTCCTCAGAAAATTATCCAACAGGAAATGAATGCAGGAGAGAACATTTTTCCTTCTAGAATGGCATAATGAATCCCACCTGTTCCATTATAGTTAGAGGTGTTTGCTTCTGCTAAGATGGGACTACAGCCGGAGTCTTACTGAACACAATGGGCTTACTTCTGAGTAAAATAAATGTTATTTTAAAACACCTCTAATTATAGTGTAAGATGGGACAATAGCTGGGAAATCTATACTGGGCATAGATATTTGGGGGCTCAAAAGAGATTTTCCATCTAGAACCCAATATAAATCCCAAACACAATAATTTTCCCTCCCATATTGAGCACCTTTTTGTGTGATAAAAAAATCCAAAATCCTTGTTTGGGATTTTCTTCGCTGTCCTGCTGAAGCAGGCCTTTGGAACTGCAACAGAAGGCATCTAGCTCCAGACCAGATCAGATGGAAAGCTCTTCAACCTCTCCAGAATGAGAGCAAAGTCCAAAGTCCAGCTGAAATGTCTTCGTGACTTCCTCTTTGCCGACGATGCAGCTGTCACTACCCACTCTGCCAAAGATCTCCAGCAGCTCATGGATCGTTTTAGCAAGGCCTGCCAAGATTTTGGACTGAAGATCAGCCTAAAGAAAACACAGGTCATGGTTCAGGATGTGGACTCACCTCCCTGCATTACAATCTCTGCGCATGAACTGGAGGTTGTCCATGACTTTGTGTACCTTGGCTCAACAATCTCCGACACTCTTTCTCTCGATACTGAGCTAAACAAACGCATCGGTAAAGCAGCTACCACGTTTTCCAGACTCACAAAGAGAGTCTGGTCCAACAAGAAGCTGACAGAACATACCAAGATCCAGGTCTACAGAGCTTGCATCCTGAGTACACTTCTGTACTGCAGCGAGTCATGGACTCTCCGCTCACAACAGGAGAGGAAACTGAACGCTTTCCACATGCGCTGCCTCCGGCACATTCTCGGCATTACCTGGCAGGACAAAGTTCCTAACAACACAGTCCTGGAACGTGCTGGAATCCCTAGCATGTATGCACTGCTGAAACAGAGACGCCTGCGTTGGCTCGGTCATGTTGTGAGAATGGATGATGGCCGGATCCCAAAGGATCTCCTCTATGGAGAACTCGTGCAAGGAAAGCGCCCTACAGGTAGACCACAGCTGCGATACAAGGACATCTGCAAGAGGGATCTGAAGGCCTTAGGAGTGGACCTCAACAAATGGGAAACCCTGGCCTCTGAGCGGTCCACTTGGAGGCAGGCTGTGCAGCATGGCCTTTCCCAGTTTGAAGAGACACTTTGCCAGCAGTCTGAGGCAAAGAAGGAAGGCCCATAGCCAGGGAGACAGACCAGGGACAGACTGCACTTGCTCCCGGTGTGGAAGGAATTGTCACTCCCGGATTGGCCTTTTCAGCCACACTAGACGCTGTTCCAGAACCACCTTTCAGAGCGCGATACCATAGTCTTTCGAGACTGAAGGTTGCCAATACTAATTGTGCACCTGACATATTTTGACCTGTGCAAGTGAGACTCAGGCAAGTGGTAAAATAAGTCCTTGGGTTTTCTTCTGACTTTACTGTATTGTTCCAGCAGGGTTCTTCTTATGTTCTTAACAATGAGGTGAAACTGACAACAGGTTTTAAGACTTACGCCGGCCTAACTGGGGGTTAGAATTGCACCCTGAGTGTCCACTGGATTAAACATAAGTTTAATCTTCATGATGAGTAAATATATTTAAGAATTTAAATGCTTCTTAAATGTTGCAGCTCTAAAAACAGCTAAAGTGTATTGCTTGGGCTCTTAGGTTAAGCAAGTTTGGCCACCCTTGCAGTACCTCTGTGCTTAATTGTAAAGAACACACAGAGCTAAATGTGGTGCACCTAAGTGTCTGTGCTCTGTGAGGTCCTGAACTGTCTTGGTCTGAATTTTAGGTGGTTTATTCTGGCAGATAAAATTATCAAAAAGTCTTTATCAGCTATTTAAAACCAATTAAAATGGAATGTCAGAATGCCAGGAGACTGTGAGGGGAAAATACTGAACACTTGCTTTTCCCTTTCTTTATTAGATCAGTTATGGCTTTGTTAGTCATATTCTAAAAGACAAAACTTTCTCCTGCCGGATGGTCCCCAAACAAGGACCCCACTACCTGGGGATTGTCAAATTAATCCTGCATTTCAAGTGGTCGTGGATCAGTCTCCTTGCTCCAGGGGATGACCAGGGAGAAAGGTTCATAAACACCTTCAGAGATACAATGATCAGGAAGGGCCTTTGCATCGCTTCTTCAAAATGTGTCCCAGCGCTGGACTGGACCTTAGCCCAGGCATTTTACAACGAAACCCTTCCCATGATTTCATTTCTTATGCAGGAATGAGTCAGTATCATTCTTTACCACTTGGACTCTCAAGCCATGTTGTTTCTGTCAGCAATGCTGACCAATGCTGTCCTGGTAAGGAAACTGGTGGTGGAGAAAGTCTGGATTGCAACTGTTTTGCTGGACTTCAACTTGAGATTGATTTACAAAGAATGTCATGTTGAGCACATCCACGGTTCTTTGTCCTTGGTCACCCAGACACAGGAAAAGGCCGAATACGATGATTATAAACCATTTTTCTTTGCCGAATATCAGTTTGGGGAGAAAGTGTTTCATTGCTCCTATTCAAAGCCTCCACTGGCTTTGATAGGTTGGGTGAGATGCAGAGAAAGAGAAACAGGAGCCCTTGCCCCAGAATGTGACTGAAAGAATTCGGTCCCAAGATAGCTACAGTGTGTCCACCAGCATCCAGGCTGTGGCACATGCTCTTCATGCCGCATGGTCACCAAGACTGACGCGGAGTGGTCGCAAGTGAAGGCCATCAGCTGACACAGCCATGGCAGACATTTTTTTGTTCTCACAGAGAGATCTGCTTCCAGACATTGCCAATTCTTCCATTTCCAAGTCAGACACTGGGACATTTTCAAAAATAGTGGTATCATGACACTTAGTTCAGGGAGAAACCCAATCAGCGAGGCTCCCAGCAAATTTTCCCTCCCCGCAACTTAAGTGTGCTTGATTTTGATGAGTAGTGGGATTCCCACTTCTCATCAATTCAACTTCAATTCAATTCAACTCATCAATTCAACTTCAATTATCCTCATATTGACTGGGTCAATTTGTGTTCTGGTCACGATAAGGAAACCGGATTTCTTGACGTGCTAAATGACTGTGGCTTAGATCAGCTAGTCACGGAGCCCACCAGAGGACAGATGACTCTGGATTTAATATTGTGCGGTACGCAGGACCTGGTTAGAGATGTAAACGTTACTGAGCCACTGGGGAACAGTGATCATGCTGCGATCCGTTTTGACGTGCACGTTGGGGGAAGAATACCAGGCAAATCTCTAACAAAAACCCTTGACTTCCGACGGGCGGACTTCCCTCAAATGAGGAGGCTGGTTAGAAGGAGGTTGAAAGGGAGGGTAAAAAGAGTCCAATCTCTCCAGAGTGCATAGAGGCTGCTTAAAACAACAGTAATAGAGGCCCAGCAGAGGTGTATACCGCAAAGAAAGAAGGGTTCCACTAAATCCAGGAGGGTGCCCGCATGGCTAAGCAGCCAAGTTAGAGAGACTGTGAAGGGCAAGGAAGCTTCCTTCCGTAAATGGAAGTCTTGCCCTAATGAGGAGAACAAAAAGGAACATAAACTGTGGCAAAAGAAATGTAAGAAGGTGATATGGGAGGCCAAGAGAGACTATGAGGAACGCATGGCCAGCAACATTAAGGGGAATAATAAAAGCTTCTTCAAATATGTTAGAAGCAGGAAACCCACCAGAGAAGCGGTTGGCCCTCTGGATGGTGAGGGAGGGAAAGGGGAGATAAAAGGAGACTTAGAGATGGCAGAGAAATTAAATGAGTTCTTTGCATCTGTCTTCACGGCAGAAGACCTCGGGCAGATACCGCTGCCCGAACAGCCCCTCCTAACCGAGGAGTTAAGTCAGATAGAGGTTAAAAGAGAAGATATTTCAGACCTCATTGATAAATTAAAGATCAATAAGTCACCGGGCCCTGATGGCATCCACCCAAGGGTTATTAAGGAATTGAAGAATGAAGTTGCAGATCTCTTGACTAAGGTATGCAACTTGTCCCTCAAAACAGCCACGGTGCCAGAAGATTGGAGGATAGCAAATGTCACGCCTATTTTTAAAAAGGGAAAGAGGGGGGACCTGGGAAACTATAGGCCGTTCAGCCTAACATCCATACCGGGTAAGATGGTGGAATGCCTCAACAAAGATAGGATCTCAAAACACATAGAGGAACAGGCCTTGCTGAGGGAGAGTCAGCATGGCTTCTGTAAGGGTAAGTCTTGCCTCACAAACCTTATAGAATTCTTTGAAAAGGTCAACAGGCATGTGGATGCGGGAGAACCCGTGGACATTATATATCTGGACTTTCAGAAGGCATTTGACACGGTCCCTCACCAAAGGCTACTGAAAAAACTCCACAGTCAGGGAATTAGAGGACAGGTCCTCTCGTGGATTGAGAACTGGTTGGAGGCCAGGAAGCAGAGAGTGGGTGTCAATGGGCAATTTTCACAATGGAGAGAGGTGAAAAGCGGTGTCCCCCAAGGATCTGTCCTGGGACCGGTGCTTTTCAACCTCTTCATAAATGACCTGGAGACAGGGTTGAGCAGTGAAGTGGCTAAGTTTGCAGACGACACCAAACTTTTCCGAGTGGTAAAGACCAGAAGTGATTGTGAGGAGCTCCAGAAGGATCTCTCCAGACTGGCAGAATGGGCAGCAAAATGGCAGATGCGCTTCAATGTCAGTAAGTGTAAAGTCATGCACATTGGGGCAAAAAATCAAAACTTTAGATATAGGCTGATGGGTTCTGAGCTGTCTGTGACAGATCAGGAGAGAGATCTTGGGGTGGTGGTGGACAGGTCGATGAAAGTGTCGACCCAATGTGCGGCGGCAGTGAAGAAGGCCAATTCTATGCTTGGGATCATTAGGAAGGGTATTGAGAACAAAACGGCTAGTATTATAATGCCGTTGTACAAATTGATGGTAAGGCCACACCTGGAGTATTGTGTCCAGTTCTGTTCGCCGCATCTCAAAAAAGACATAGTGGAAATGGAAAAGGTGCAAAAGAGAGCGACTAAGATGATTACGGGGCTGGGGCACCTTCCTTATGAGGAAAGGCTACGGCGTTTGGGCCTCTTCAGCCTAGAAAAGAGACGCTTGAGGGGGGACATGATTGAGACATACAAAATTATGCAGGGGATGGACAGAGTGGATAGGGAGATGCTCTTTACACTCTCACATAATACCAGAACCAGGGGACTTCCACTAAAATTGAGTGTTGGGCGGGTTAGGACAGACAAAAGAAAATATTTCTTTACTCAGCGTGTGGTCGGTCTGTGGAACTCCTTGCCACGGGATGTGGTGCTGGCGTCTAGCCTAGACGCCTTTAAAAGTGGATTGGACGAGTTTCTGGAGGAAAAATCCATTATGGGGTACAAGCCATGATGTGTATGCGCAACCTCCTGATTTTAGAAATGGGTTAAGTCAGAATGCCAGATGTAGGGGAGGGCACCAGGATGAGGTCTCTTGTTATCTGGTGTGCTCCCTAGGGCATTTGGTGGGCCGCTGTGAGATACAGGAAGCTGGACTAGATGGGCCTATGGCCTGATCCAGTGGGGCTGTTCTTATGTTCTTATGTTCTTATTTCCTTCAGCACTTTGGGACTCCTCTGTGAATGCTGCTGTCCAGTGAAAGGAAACACCTGGGTGAAAGGGGATTAAGAGGCATTGTGTTGACACTGAAACTATGCATATATGTTACCAATGAAAAGTGCCTCTTTCCATCACTACTTAATATACCTTATATCTTCTCCATATTTGTCATACTTGGTTCTTGTGGTAAGTTAGCTATCATCATCAAACATTTCTTTCTTGTATGGAATATAACAGATTATTATGGTTGTAAGGTAGATCACTGAAGCCACTCTTCTGCTTTATAGATTCAGATCACTGCAATAAATGTCCAGAAGACCAGCATCCAACCAAGGACCAGGTTCTATGTGTCCCCAAAGTCTTAACTTTCTTATCCTATGAAGAACCTTTGGGGATCACCCTTGTTTCCTTTACCCTATTCTTATCCCTAACCACAAGTCTTATTTTAGGAATCTTCATTAAAGCCCATGAAACACCAATAGTCAAAGCAAACAACCCTGACCTCACCTACATGCTCTTGGTCTCCCTCCTGCTTTCCTTCTTGTCCTCCTTTCTATTCATTGGTCAGCCCTGGAAGGTGACCTGCCTTCTCTGTCTTCAGCATCATCTTCTCTTTTGCCATCTCGGCTGTATTGGCCAAAACAGTCACTGTGGTGGTGGCATTCACGGCCACCAAACCAGGGAGCAGGATGAGGAAATGGCTGGGGAAGAGTTTGGCAAACTCTATTGTCTTTGCTTGTTCCATTGTCCAGGTGGGCATCTGCACTGTCTGGCTTGGGATCTCTCTCCCATTCCCAGATTCAGACATGCACAACCAGCCGGGCCACATCATACTGCAGTGTGATGAAGGGAGTGTCGCCATGCTTTATGTTGCCCTTGGCTACATGGGCTTTCTGGCTGCCATCTCCTTCACTGTGGCCTTCCTGGCCAGGAAGCTGCCTGGAGCATTCAATGAAGCTAAGTTGATCACCTTCAGTATGCTGGTCTTCTGCAGTGCGTGGATGTCCTTTGTGCCCACCTACCTGAGCACAAAGGGCAAATATATGGTCGCTATACAGGTCTTCTCCATCTTGGCCTCCAGTTCTGGGTTACTGGGATGCATCTTTATTCCTAAATTCTACATCATTGTATTGAGGCCTGAACTGAATGCAAAGGAGCATCTAAATATGGTACCTGATTTTTTTTACCCATTCTGTTTGAATCTTGGCAGTGCTTTATCCAGCACAGCATTAGTTGAACAAATGTGTTTCTCTTGTGAACCTGAGATTCTATTATAACAAATCTGTCTTGCTCTCACATAGAGTGTAAAATAATCTTGACATGAGTAATAAAAGTGAACACTGATATTAGAATACTCAGGACATTTTATTTTAATGATGTACATTTATTGATTTCATTCCCACAAGACTTGTGTGCCTAATTATTATGAATGGTCTCAATGGAATTAATGCTTGAGGAGCTGTTCTGGATCAGGCCTTCTCATCCAGTTTTGTGTTCCTAGAGCAGGGGTGTCCAAACATTTTGGCAGGAGGGCCACATCATCTCTCTGACACTGTGTCGGGAGCTGAGAAAAAAGTGAATTAATTTACATATAAAATTTGAATAAATTTACAAAAATGAATATATTAGAGATGGAACTTATATGAATGAATGAAGGTCTTGCAGTAGCTCAAGGCCTATAAAAGGCCTTGCACAAAGCAAGACCAGCCTTTCCTTCTCTGCCACTGCTGCATCACAGGTGTGAAACAGCAAGTCGTGGAGGGAGCCCTTGTCCCACAGCTCAGGTGAGAGGTCGAACAGTCATCCTCATGCTGAGAGCAGTTGCGTCGGGCCAGCATGGGCTCCAGCAAGTCTCTGGAGGGCCAGAGGCTCATTGGAGACTGGGAGCTTCCCGAGGGCTGCAAGTGGCCCCTGGGCCAGGGTTTGGGCACCCCTGTCCTAGAGTGATCAACAAGTTGACTCAGGGAAGACCTTTAGCACCAAGAAGGCAAGAGGCCTGTTCACCATCACTGCCACTGCTGACCCTGCAGGCAGTGAGTTCTTCAATTTAAGAACATTGAAAGGCATGTGTGCTCCTCTTCAAAATGTTTGGGAATGAGAAGGAATGTGTCTCATTCATTGGACTGAAACCAACATGAAACTGACAACAAGTGGGAGTATGTTCATTTTGCATTGATTTCAGCAGAGACCCACCCCGTCTTCTGATGCTGAGAACATCATTACTTTCCAAGCAACATCTGAGAAACTTCAACTCAGAGAGCAAGTTGGGGTAAGTGCTGAGTTGTCAGGGGTGCTGTGTACCCCATGACTGCACACCTCCCCCTCCCAACCTGCCCTCTGGATAGAGTCCAGTTCCATTTTCTTCTCAAACACAAGTATGTGAGAGGAGGATGTGGCGGAAGTAATGATGGAGATGGCGGCATTAAATTTTGAAGAGAGAAGTCAGGCTCCCCTCATAGTCTTCACATGTTCTCTGGTCATAAAGTAGGCAAGTGAGTGGACTCCAAGTATGCCCAATCTGTGGGGCATGATTTGGTGTGTGTACGAGTGATAGCATTCATGCACTGGGGGAAATAAGCACCAGAATTTGGGGGCCTTACAGGAGACAGGTTGGCATGGAGTGCCCCTGATCATATCACTCCAATTGTTTACCAGCTTCAGTTATGCCAGTTTGTTTCCAGGCTAAGTGAAAGATACTAGCTTTAACCCCTAAAGAGTCTGGGATCTACCCAGGATCACTTCCTCCCACATGAACCTGCTGAAGAGCTGTGATCTATTTTGGAGGCTCTCCTCCATGTCCCCACAGAATCACTGCCAGCAGGCATGACGGAGAGGGCCTTATTAGTAGTGATGCCCAGACTGTGGAACATTCTAATGCCCAGATTGTGGAACACAGGCCTACAAACATTTTGCTGTCATAAAAGTTAAACCAATTTTTGGGTATATTTGGGGTGCTGAATCCAAAAGTGGCATCAGTTTTGCCCAACTGGCTCTAGTTGGGGGGAGGGGGTATGGTGTAGCCAATTTACATGCTGATTCAAGTAGCTTCCTCATGAGGAAGCCATTGTGTCAGCTTCCCCACGAGGAAGCTGCTTAAAGTAGCATGTAAGGTTGCTATGCCTTGCCCCCAAAACTAGAGCCAATCAGGCAAAACCAATGGCATTTTTAAATTCAGTACCCAAGAATAGCCTAAACAGGTTCAAACATCCTTGCCAATTTTTTTAAAAGGGTTTTTTGTAGGCCTGCTTTAGCTTTGCCTAATGAGTGGGTGCCCACAGTGTTTTACACACATAAGAAGGGCAATAAAAACAAAACATTAAAGACCAAATCATCACAGAATGCCAATTTGGATGATACAAATCTGTTCAGCCCTCTCAGATGCCTCTCTAAGAAAGGATCCTGGAAGCTTCACCTGTTGAATCACCGACTGAACCATTAGGTATACACAAAAAGACCATCCTGCCAAACTCGGCCTAACTTGGCTTGGGGCTTGCTCATAGCTGAAGCATGAGGAAGATGAGCAGCAGTGGTGGTGCTGCCAGGGAAGGGAAGGTGAGGGTTTCGCTGACCAATGGAGCAGTGGTTGTCTCACTGCACTCCATGAATAGGCAGCCTGTAGTTTTTGAGCAGGTCTAGGACATCATGATCAAATACAGGCAGGGCCTCTGAGAGGAATTTTATCAGGGGGTACAAAGTTTCTTTCCCAGTTGTGAAACTGTGAAGGAATGTATGCATTCCTGGACCTGGTGGGGATGGCTTGTGGCAGTAGTCGCCATGTGCCCATGGTAATGCCCCCAGCATCCCGCATGGGCAGTGAGACTGGAAAATGTAAGAACCCAGAAAGTTTCTGGGCCCCTTCATTGGGGCCCAGATCAGGGTCCCGGATACAAATCACCCCCTTTACCGCCCTCTCCTAGGCTGAATACAGGTCTTGTAAATTCATATATATCCTAACAGAGAGGCCTTGACCTGGAATAGGGGAGGTATTACTTCACTACAACATTTAGCTTTAATGATCTGCCCTCTCAGTGACCCAAGAAAGTTGACAGAGCAATCCTGGTGAGACACACAAATGTGTTTTCTTCAGCTGCACACCTGTGTGGAGGTACACAGTCATAGGTGCTGCAGAAGCAATTTTGCCCCTTATAATTATCCAAATCATTGTGATTTCTGCTCTTACCACAGCTCATGGGAGTCTTCCCGTGTGATGGATCTGGGCCGCCCCAGTCTGTGTACACTTGCCCTCACAAGCCCCTTGGGTTCTATTGAGTCATTCCAAGCCTTTCCCAGAGCACAACCAGAAATCAGAGTAAATACTTTATTAATAACTGAGATTAGTAGCTTCCACGCATCGCAGTGGGCTTCTCCAGAGCAACTAAGCAAATGTCAGTACATTCATTGCTACCAAAATAAGAAAGCTAGCTAAGACTACTCTACTCTACTCATGTGCCTATGTATAGATTACACTGTTGCCAGTTTGATATTCAGAGTGACAGAGTTCCCCCTTGGCATATGCCAACCCCGAGGGGACCCAGAGCAAAGACCCAGCCCAATTTTATAGAACGGCCTGCCAAACATAATGATCCCGCAATTCTGCTGAATGATGCTCAGCCTGCTTCTACTGCTGGACCAATCAAAAGTCTTACAGTACCCTGGCCTGCTTAGACTGTTGAACCAATCAGAATTCTTGCACATACCTTTCACCTGTAATCTCATCTTTGCCTGTGATCTCATCTTTTGTGTTGACCATCTTGTGTTATCTCCTGGCTCTGGTATTCTCCTGCTTGTTCCCAAGGCCATCTGGCCTTCTGGAGTTCTTCTAACTCTCTGCTTCAGAGTTAACTCTTACTTCCCCTTCCAGTTAGTTAACACCTTCAACACTCCATCACTCTGCCTAGCTGTGTAGTCCAACTTCAAAAGACATTGCTTCCATCCCCATGTTCTTTTACAACCCATTGGTATGTTAAGTACTCATCCCTCAGTGACATTGTCATAACATATCCCATCACCTTCTTATACTTTAGATAATCTCTTATGATTCCAATCACCCGCTAAAATATCATCCACCCTCTTCATATTCCCAACGTCACCTTTGAACAAAATGATACAAACCTCAGAAACAAAAGAAACAAGGACTGTTTCTAGTACCAAGTCTGAAAAGGCCAATATGTAAGTTGCTCTTGAGTCACTCTGCTGATGTTCGGGGAGGTGGGGGCTGTACAAGTGGAAACTTTAATAAGCAGTAAGTCCTTTCAGATCAGAAACTCTGGCTGGACTCCATCAATAGCTTCAAGTCACAGAAGCCAAGCCTGGCCTCGAAAAACCTGCATCCATACTTGAGACTAGTCAAGTTGTATGCTTGGCCAGAAACAGAGCCAGAATGAAACAGCACCTCCTGTTGCTAACACTTCTACTGCTGCCTTATGTATCCTGTAAGACATGGATGAAGAGAAAATGCCCACTTAATTTGATGGGTGATAAAGATTTCCCTTTTAGTTATTATAAACCAGGAGATCACCTGGTTAGTAGACTCATATTTATAGTATCCTTCATGTTTCAACAAACACTTTTTCTGAGACTCCCTCTATCAGGCCTGCTAAGTAAGTAACAATGTGGTGGAAGATACATTGCAGCCCCATCTGACTCTGTTCTTTATAGCCTGCAATTATTCCTATTTTCCAGGGATCTTCCTTTTTGCCAGGAACTAGTGCTGGATAAATCATTTCCCTCTTCTCTCCTGTTCTTCCTTATGAAAAAGATTTTGCAAGAAATTGGAGCACAAACAACCATTTCACCTGCTGCAACTTGATAACATATATCAGGACAAAAAGGTTTATCAGTTGTGTAGCTTTTAAATATGTCTCTTGGAGACATCCAAGATCAAAGCACTGGCACCAGCTCGACCTGATCCTCACCAGATGCTCCAGCCTTCCCAGCATCAAGATCACACGCAGTTATCATGGTGCTGCCTGCGACACTGACCACTCCCTGGTGTGCAGCAGAGTGAAACTGCAAACAAAGCGACTGTATCACACAAAAAAGGAAGGAAGACCTCGCATTGATACCAGCAAGACCCGGGATCAGAGAAAAGTGGAGGAATTTGCACAAGCGCTTGAGGAATCTCTTCCAGGCCCGGCCGACGCAAACGCATCCAACAGATGGGAACATTTCAAGAATACCGTTTACAACACCGCCTTGTCCATATTCGGCAAGAAGACCAACAAGGCGGCAGACTGGTTTGAAGCCCACTCTGAGGAGTTGACACCAGTCATTGAGGAAAAGAGGAGAGCTCAAGCAGCATACAAGGCCTGTCCCAATGAGCGCAACCTGCAGGTCCTCCGAATTGCTCGCAGCAAAGTCCAACAGACTACCAGGAGATGTGCTAACGACTACTGGCTCCAGCTCTGTTCCGAGATACAGATAGCAGCTGACATGGGCAACATCAAGGGGATGTATGATGGTATCAAGCAGGCCCTAGGTCCAACACAGAGGAAAATTGCCCCTCTGAAGTCTGCCACAGGCGAGGTCATCCAGGATCGGGCGCAGCAGATGGAACGCTGGGTGCAGCACTACTCTGAACTATATTCCAGAGAAAATGTAGTCACCGAAGAAGCACTGAACAACATTGAGTGCCTGCCTGTGCTGGAAGAGCTTGACAGTGAACCAACCCTAGAAGAACTTCACGTGGCCCTGGACTCCCTTGCCTTTGGCAAGGCACCTGGAAAAGACAGCATCCCTGCTGAAGTCCTAAAATGCTGCAAGGAGATCATCGTCACTGAGCTGCATGAAATCCTCTGTCTCTGCTGGAGAGAAGGTGGAGTACCTCAAGACATGAGGGATGCAAACATCATCACGCTGTACAAGAACAAGGGTGACTGCAACAACTACCGCGGCATCTCTCTCCTTAGCGTTGTAGGAAAGCTGTTTGCCCGAGTTGTACTAAAGAGGCTCCAGGTACTTGCAGAGAGCGTCTATCCAGAATCGCAGTGTGGATTCCGAGCCAACAGGTCCACCACTGATATGGTATTCTCCCTTAGACAACTGCAGGAGAAATGCAGGGAACAACGACAGCCACTCTTTATAGCCTTCATAGATCTCACAAAGGCTTTCGACCTGGTCAGCAGAGACGGCCTCTTCAAGATTCTCCCCAAGATTGGATGTCCACCCAGGCTCCTCAGCATCATCAGATCTTTCCACAAGGACATGAAGGGCACTGTTGTCTTCGATGGCTCCACATCAGACCCTTTTGACATCCGAAGCGGAGTGAAGCAGGGCTGTGTTCTTGCACCAGCCTTGTTTGGGATTTTCTTCGCTGTCCTGCTGAAGCAGGCCTTTGGAACTGCAACAGAAGGCATCTATCTCCGGACCAGATCAGACGGAAAGCTCTTCAACCTCTCCAGACTGAGAGCAAAATCCAAAGTCCAGCTGAAATGTCTGCGTGACTTCCTCTTTGCCGACGATGCAGCTGTCACTACCCACTCTGCCAAAGATCTCCAGCAGTTCATGGATCGTTTTAGCAAGGCCTGCCAAGATTTTGGACTGACAATCAGCCTGAAGAAAACACAGGTCATGGTTCAGGATGTGGACTCACCTCCCTGCATTACAATCTCTGAGCATGAACTGGAGGTTGTCCATGACTTTGTGTACCTTGGCTCAACGATCTCCGACACTCTTTCTCTCGATACCGAGCTAAACAAGCGCATCGGTAAAGCAGCTACCACGTTTTCCAGACTCACAAAGAGAGTCTGGTCCAACAAGAAGCTGACGGAACATACCAAGATCCAGGTCTACAGAGCTTGCGTCCTGAGTACACTTCTGTACTGCAGCGAGTCATGGACTCTTCGCTCACAACAGGAGAGGAAACTGAGTGCTTTCCACATGCGCTGCCTCTGACGCATCCTCGGCATCACCTGGCAGGTCAAAGTTCCAAACAACACAGTCCTGGAACGTGCTGGAATCCCTAGCATGTATTCACTGCTGAAACAGAGACGCCTGCGTTGGCTTGGTCATGTTGTGAGAATGGATGATGGCCGGATCCCAAAGGATCTCCTCTATGGAGAACTCATGAAAGGAAAGCGCCCTACAGGTAGACCACAGCTGCGATACAAGGACATCTGCAAGAGGGATCTGAAGGCCTTAGGGATGGACCTCAACAAGTGGGAAACCCTGGCCTCTGAGCGGCCCGCTTGGAGGCAGGCTGTGCAGCATGGCCTTTCCCAGTTTGAAGAGACACTTGGCCAACAGTCTGAGGCTAAGAGGCAAAGAAGGAAGGCCCATAGCCAGGGAGACAGACCAGGGACAGACTGCACTTGCTCCCGGTGTGGAAGGGATTGTCACTCCCGGATTGGCCTTTTCAGCCACACTAGACGCTGTGCCAGAACCACCTTTCAGAGCGCGATACCATAGTCTTTCGAGACTGAAGGTTGCCAATACAAATATGGGACCAGACTTTGGGGAGATCCTTCTTTGTGTGACATGCCAGTGGACTTCCAGTCTCTGCTCTACTAACTACTTATGAAGCTAGTCACTTTTGTTGAAGGTGGTTGCATTCTGCTGTGCTTGCAACCACATCTCTTGTGAAGCTAAACATACTTGTAAGCATTTTTAATTGTTCACAGGAGAAAACTCCACTGGGCCATTTATTGACAGTATGCACCTGCAGTGCAGGCAGGTTGCTACAGAGGAAGCGAGTAAAAACTTCTTCTCAAACAACTGTCACATACTGGTGCCATTCTGCTTTACAATGACAAACATATGTGGTGGACTTGGGGAAAATGCGTGTTCACTTTTGGGACAAGTTGCTGAGGTTATTGTAGATATCACTTCCTGAGCTAGACACTCTGCTACACACTCTGAGCTACACACTTCCTGAGCTACAAAGAGGAACAGAAAAGTTGTTTACACAGACAGTTGCCCTAGAAACAGAGCCGCAGAACCAGAGCCGCAGAACCAGTGGTGGGATTCAGCCAGTTCGCACCGGTTCTGCAGAACCGTTACCTCATGTAGGGATCACTTCGCAGAACCGTTTACTAGTGTGTGCCAGCTGCCCTGCTCACAGGGGCTGGATTGGTGAGTGTGGTGGCGGCTGCGCCCGGTGCCCGATTGCCCACAGCTGAGCGCCTGGCGCCGGGGAGCTCACAGCCTCCCCGGCACGTGCAGAAGGGCTGGAAGAAGTCCCTCAGGCAGAAGTCCCTCAGCGAGGTCACAAGGACGCCCCCTGCCTCTTCAGCACAGTGGCCGAGCAGGTAGCACAGGGGGCACAAGCAGGCTGTGTGGCCACCCTCCCCCATGCAGCCCTGACCCCCAAACAGCCCTGACCCCCTTGAGTAAGGCTGCAATCCTATCCACACTTTCCTGTGGGAGTAGGCCCCATTGACTAGAATGGGACTGACTTCTGAGGAGACTCGCATAGGCTGGTGCTCCGAGGCTGCAATCCTGTCCACACTTCCCTGCCTGGCCGGCTCCTCTCCTAGGAGAAGGAGGAGGGGAAGCCACAGCAGTTGGGAAGGGCGGGTAGTTCAAAACTGAGCGAGGGAAACCCTCAGCCCCCTCAGGCGGGCAGCCGCCTTCCTCTTCCTCCTTCTCCTCCTCCTCACTAGGGCAACGTTTTGGGGCTGAGGAGAGGAGCAGAGCCCCTACTTGTTGCTACTTCTTCTGCACTAGGCAGGGAGCAGCACCTCGCAGGCTCCTCTTGAGCTTCCTCCCCCACCCCTACTCCTGTCAGCTCTTGGGGTGGGCTCCATTAGCCCCATTTAACCCCCCCCCCGTCCCTATTGATTTGCAGAAGGGCTGAACAATGGGAGAGAGGCTGCTTCTTGTGCCTCACTCTAGATGACTGACACCCCCCCACACACACACACACCCCAGTCCTGTTTCTGTCATGGTTGCTATTGCAGGCATCTTCCTGCTCCAGAAATAGCTGTGGGGGAGAGTTTTGTTAATGAAATGCAGAAGGGGATTGGCTCCTTTGAGCACGCTTGAATTATACTCAGAGTTTTCCTCAGGGTGTTAATTATATTTTTATGCATCTGGTGGTAGGTACAGTATTTTTCCTCATTTTTTAAAATCTGGGGTGTCCCTTCCTCTATGGTTAAAGGGGCATTTGTATTCTGATTTTAACTATATAGACAACTCCATGTGAAGCAACCCTCAGATTAACCACGTGAGTAGCATCATACCTCTTTACAGCATAATAACTTTTACGGATGAAGTTGGTTTCATCCCAGCGAGTCCTCAGGAGTTTGGTTCATGCTAATTGGAGAATGTTTTGAGTAGTTACACCATTTCTGCCCAATGTTGCATATTTGCAACAGGGAACAAATGTGTACACCTGTGGGCTGGGCAAAAAAGGGTTAATTAATATTGTATTTGCAGTGAAATGTATGAGGGTGAAACTATCATATTTACACTCGTACATTGTTTGTCAACCAGTGGTACGGGTACCACCAGTGGTATTTGAGTAGTACTTTCTGGTGGTACTTGTGAGACCTCCTGACATCGACTATCTGGCAGCGAGATCAGTGACTAGGACACTGTTTCTCAACCAATTGTACAGGTACCTTGAGTGGTACTTTCTGGTGGTACTTGTGACTCCCCTTCCCACAAGCAGCCCTGACCCCAGGGAGCCCTGACCCTCTCTCCCATGCAACCCTGACCCCAGTGGAGCCCTGACCCCCAAGCAGCCCTGACCCCCCTTCCCACAAGCAGCCCTGACCCCCATGCAGCCCTGATGCCCTCTCCCATGCAACCCTGACCCCCTCCCCTAAGCAGCCCTGACCCAAGCAGCCCTGACCCCATCCCATGTGCACCCATGGGTGTCTGGATAATTGATGGGAATACTGGGGGGACGACGACTACTGGACACCTGATGGGGGATACTGGGGGGACTGGACATTGTCATTAGGACATAGAACCTGTTGTTAATTTATTTGAATCCCACCACTGTGCAGAACCCAGAGGAATTTTAAAGCTATTTTCAGCTGCTGTGCTCCAAACTCTCGCGGCTCACCTGCGGCCCTTTTGCTGCACACCAATGTGCGGGAGGGCATTGGTTGAAAATCACTGGTATGGAGAAAGGAAATGGTACCCAAGAGTTGCCTTTGATTAGTTCATTGTTAGCTAAGTGGCTCAAATTCCACCCCTCTGCCATCTAAGGTGGGGATGTATTTTCCCTGTCCTCCTCTGCAAGAGGCAAAGCAGAAAAGCCCTAGCCCCCACCCCCCATTAGGTGGTTAGAGGAAAGTGGTTGGGAGGGCACCAGGATGCAGGTCTCTTGTTGTCTGGTGTGCTCCCTGGGGCATTTGGTGGGCTGCTGTGAGATGGACTAGATGGAAGCTGGACTAGATGGGCCTATGGCCTGATCCAGTGGGGCTGTTCTTAAGTTCTTATGCAGTTGAAGCCAGCATGGCTGGTTTAGCTGCTTACCTTCTCAAGTTCAATTTGGCTAAGCCCAGCAGAGATCCCCTCCCAGTCTTTCATTGGAATAGTCCCAAGCTAGGAGGTCACTATTGGAAAGCCAGGTAAGAATTTTTTGGTTTTCATCTGATTGGACTTTGATGAGAAGCTTTTTTTTTTTTTTTTTTTTTTTTTGTCTATCCCAGGTTCTAAGAATGCAATGTCATTCACAGGTCAGGTCATACAGCCAGGTCATTCACAACTGGTAGGTAGCGTGGGACAGGGAGTATGAATGGAGATTTGGTTTGCAAATTTGAGGTAAGCAAATATCATAAGGGAAACCAGAACTAAACTGAAGAGGCCGTCCGGCTTGGGGGGGCCAGCTGGTGACCCCTCGGGCTTGGGTTGCAAAGACTGGCAGGCTTGGGAAGAGGTGGTGCAATTCAACTTCTCTGACTCGCTTGGGGGTTGGCATGCAGAAACTGGAATCTGTGGGAAACAGAATGCTTTTTATTTTCTTATGTAAACAGCATGAAGACATCAGTCTGGATCAGGATCGCAATGGTTCTGATCCAGTCTCCCACTCACCCCCACTGCTGTACTACTTACAAAGAGAAAAGCATATCAGGACTGATGATGTGTTTAAAGGAGCATGTTGTTTGTGTTGGAGTTTGGAGCAACTCCGTCTGCTGTCCAGAGGTGGCAGGATGCTGTCCAGAAGGGGTCAAGCCATGGCCCTGTGACTCTACTCTTACCTGTCCTCTTCTGTGACCTTCGTGGGGGTGTGGCCCAGACCCTATAACCTTCCCTTCTTCTCAGAGCATCTTTTCCTTTCCTCTCTGACCACTGACCTGTTGAGATGGCACATAGCAGGGCTCTGCTGGCTATGCCATCTTGAGCATATGACATGCAGGGTGAGGCAGCTCTAGGGCCTTACTATCTCTAAGTTAGCTGAACCTCTGAGCCTAATCAGATGCTGTAAATATGCATTCTGTGGAACCGTGAGTAAACAACTTCCTTTGCAACTTTAAGAAGCCATTGTCTCATGTCTTTTACTGATTAGGAGTCAGCCGGGTGAGGGAGGTTTCCTGGGGTGATACCCAAGCGAGGGGGGGGGGGTCTGCTGCTGAAGCTACTCTGCTTCCCCCCCAAAGAGGAAACTATTTTTAAATTCCTCCAACACTTTGGACCATAGGCCCTCATTTTTATTCTGGCAGAAAGGAGGTGATAAGTGTTCAGAAGGGCAAGAGGACATCCTTTGACTCTGTTTTCTCTGGCACTGGAGACAACGGGCTGATGGGTTCCTTAAAAAGATTGGAACCAAGGAAGGTTATCAGTCCTCGGGGAAAGGGAAAGATCCCTGCTCAGCCACAAAGCTTCCTGCGTGACCGTGGGTCAGTCACTATCTCTCAGCCTCACCTACCTCACAGGGTTGTTGTGAGGACAAAAGGAAGGGAGGAACCATGTACACCACCCTGAGCTCCGTGGAGGAAAACTGCTATAAACATGTGAAAAAAATAAAAGATTTTCATTCAAAAGAACTGGCGTAGGGATGGGGAATAAAAGGAATGGGCAGACAAAAAGGACAGGAGACACACAGAACAATAATTATTTCAACTAATACATAAAAACAAAGCTGGAAGGTAGTCTTGCCCTTTCTGAGTATCTGGCTTTGTTTCTTGCAGAGCCTGCCTTCCCCTTGGGGCGTTCCAGGAAAGAGAACACCTTCTTATAGAAAATGAAACTAAAACTGGTGTTTATACTTTACAGGAGTGGCAACCATGGCAGCTGCAAGTCCCCTGCAAGAGCTCTGCAATGAGACGACTTGTTCTGTCTGCTTGGAGTACTTCACCGATCCGGTGACCGTTGAGTGTGGGCACAATTTCTGCCGAGCCTGCCTTGTTCAGCACTGGACGGCCTCTGGCTGAGCCACTTTCTGCCCCCAGTGCCGAGAACCAGTCCAGCGAAGAGCCTTCAGGCTAAACTGGCAGCTGGCAAATCTTGTCGAAATCGTCAAGAAACTTGAAGAGAAAAAAACAGCAGAAGGGCAGAAGCTTGTATGCAAAAGACACAAGAAGCCCCTGAACCACTTCTGCAAGAAGGATGAAGCCTCCATCTGTGTGGGGTGTACAGAGCACCGAGATCACCCAGTGGTTCCCCTGGAAGAAGCTGCTCAGGAGTATAAGGTAGGAAATCAGCACAGTGGATATGTTTGTATGAATGGGGTGAGGGGTGGCAGCTTGCACTATACTGCAACAACAAGGAAGCCTCAATGAGGAAAGGAGGAAGTGAGAAAGTCAAAAGAGCTAGATAGGCAGATGAAGACTCAAAGCCACAGCTGTGCACAGAAAATGAGCAGCATGTGAATCCTGCTGGCACTGGCAAGAGCAGGTTATTTACTGCCCTCAGAAGGGCAAACCCTCAGGACAGTGTTATTCAAACTGTGAGGGCGGCGCCAGGAACTCAAAGGGGAAGCAATTGCTTGGTCTCCAAGCAATACAGTCACACCCCTGGGCAGAATGTGAGCCCCTCTTCTACACTTTTTTTTATAGCAGAAGCAATAGGAGTTGCTCAGCTGCAAGAGTGGCTGCTGCCGCCCTGCCCTCTTCCAAGCAGGCTCGGCTTGCAGTCCTTAACCCTCCTTGATCCTTGCCTGGTTGGTTCCCAGTTCCCAGCCTGGGATGCTTCTCATCAAAGTGAAAACTCTCTTTTCAACCCCTCCCTCTTCCACTCCCCCCTTTCGATCTTCCTGCTTTGCTCCCCCTCCCCAAATAAAACGCTTCCTATTTTACCAGTCACCAGGGGTCTTAAAGTTGCTTCCATGCAGTTGGCAAAGGGGGAGGGGAGAGGCAAGCACACACTTTACTTGACCAGGAGCAGAAAAAGGGGACTGTTCTGAAAGTGATTTATTAATCTTGTTGTTTGACTGAAGAGGAGAGGCTGTATTTTTAAAGTGATGAATCTTGCTATTTGAAGGGAATACTTATCAGCCATTGATGAAGTGATTGCCAGTCCAATCCTATCCACACTTTTCTGGGAGTAAGCCCCATTGACTCTAATGGGACTTACTTTTGAGTAGACATGCATAGGCTTGAGCTGTGCATCTCCCTAGTATAGGAGACAAATCAGCTTCCTAACCAAACCCTTATCAGCTCTGAGATATTTTCATGGTCTATTTTTGTTTTCCCCACCAGCTGGGGGAAAAATTTAATTTCATTACTGTTACCCTGCACATGCCCGATCTCGTCTGATCTCGGAAGCTAAGCAGGGTCAGGCCTGGTTAGTACTTGGATGGGAGACCGCCTGGGAATACTGGGTGCTGTAGGCTTATACCATAGTCTTTCGAGACTGAAGGTTGCCAACCAATAAAGGGTTCAATGCTATCCAAAGAGAATGGGAGAAATGACTAGTTGGATTGGGGTCCACAGGGGTGTGTGTGTGTAATGTTGGTCAGACTAGTTGTTCACAAAGTTCATTTGATCAAACAATTCTATTGGTATGCTTACAAAGTTTAAAAAAATGAGTCCTCCAGGACCAGACAAAATCTACCTACTCCAGCATCCTGTCTCCAACAGTGATCAGCAGCTGATCATTTATAAAGCATGTATATTGCTGTAAATTATTATGCAGGATTGAAAGAGACCACTGACACCAAACTGAGTTTAAGGCTTTTTATTAGGAGGAATGGAACCTGAACCAAACAAATGGAAAGACCTTATTTCAAATTCTCCCATTTGAGAGAGGACCTCAGGCAGGGTATCCCAATCAGGCAAGACAAAGGGCTACTGAAAGAGCAAGTCACCAGGAATTGATTTCCCTCTCAGCCAATGGTTCCCAAACTTTTTGACTGGAGGTTCCCTTGACCTCCAGGAACATTGGCTCCCCACTAGGGCTACAATCCTATGCATTCTATAGGGGGGTAGGGTTTTTGCAAGGATTCCGTGGCTCCCCTGGCTGGTTTCCATGGCTCTCTGGCAAGCCATGGCCACAGTTTGCTCTAAGTAAACAGGGAGCCATGAAGGTAAAAATGGACAATTATTCTTCTAGTACCAAATCAAACATTCTCTCAAAAATTCTCTACTAGAAAGGCTGACCTCCACCAGACCAAGACTATTTTCTGTTTCTGCAGGAAAAAATCCAGGCACAGATGACATCTCTGGAGAAAAGCAGAGCAAACATTGTGCGTAGGAAGCTGATTGATGAGCAGAGAAACCAGAAGTGTGTGGTATGTGTTTCTTGTGTGCCTCAAGTGTTGGGGGTTCCAACTGTACTGGGCAAATCCTCCTGCCCTTAATCAGTGAAGCAGCAGACATCTCGGTGTACATTCCAAAGAAAGCAAGTGCTCTCTCTCTCTGTCACACACACACACACAGGTTACAATTGTCACCTATTGCTGCAAATTAAATTAAGATTATGGTTGTTGCCAAGAAGGACCATATTCCCTGATATCACTTCGAAACCACTCATATAGTCATAGTAATGCCCTGGCTCTCTATGTAGGGTGGATTTCACTACATATATCCACCCCTTCACCCAGCTGGGGGTCTTCCTGCTCACACTGAGTTACCTGGTGCAGGAGAAGGATGGGGAGAGTTTTGACCAACCTCTTTAATTCCTCTCTCATCCACACATCCCCATGCAATTGCGCGCTCTCGCTCTCTCTCTCAGTCTTCTCTAGGTAGTGTTAGAAACAGGAGGCCAGTTGCTCTGTGGGTTAAAGCACTCAGCAGGTTGATTTTATTCAAGTCAAAGGAAAAGATTTTGGGCGATTAAAATGGAACAAGGGAACCAAAACAGACAATCAAATTCTGTACTTGTGATCAAGAGGCAAAGTTCAAGATAAAGTAAAAACAGAGTCTATCTGAGAGTTGTCTGACGTCAGCATCTACTTACAATTGCAGCATCCTCCTGATACATGAGTTCCCTTACCTGGAGGAGGTCTCTGGGACTCCCCTCCCCTTGCAGGATGCAGCTCACACTCCTGTGGAATAGCCACATCAGCAAGAGGGGTGGGATTTGGATAGGCTTGGGCAGTAAGTTTCATGTCTCTCCTCTACCCCTATCCCAATGTCTGTGTTTTCTCTTGCAGGCACAGCTAGGCATGGAGAAGCAGAAGATCAGGTCTACTTTTAAGCAAATGCGGAATTTTCTTAAGGAAAAAGAAGGCCTCTGGCTAGCCCAGCTGGGAGAGTTGGAGAAAGAGATGGGGAGGAGACAGCAAGAAAATGTCACTGGGTTCACTGATAAGATTTTCCATCTCAATAAATTGCACACAGAAATGGAAGAGAGGTGCCAGCAGCCAACAAGTGAATTCCTGCAGGTAAGGTTTGCGAGAAAGCTTTGGAATGACAGTCCATTTTCTCCAAGCAAGGAAGAGGCAAGTGAATCCCCAATATGAGAGCAGAAATGTGTGTTCCTTTCCCTGTAGCTGTGACACACATCTTTCTTTCTCTTTCAGGACATCAAGAGTACGTTCCATAGGTATGTGGTGCTTTCTCACTTCCCCTCCCTTTCCATCTCCTGTGCAAGAGCTGAGCAGCCCAATCCTGAAGTGGAGCTGTGCGGCTCTTGAGTATCGCCAATGTGCCATAAGGCATGTTTGCACCAACTCAAGAGCCAGCAGCACCGGCACAATGACACCACTGGCTGCTGGTACCAACTCACCGCACCAGCTGGCACAGGAAGTGCTGCTCCAGGCAGTGCAGGGGGCGGGAGAGGTTGGTGAGAGGGCAGGGGAGGGGTGTTCCTTGGTGGTGGGAGAATAGCCTGGTGGCAAATCAGGCCTGGGAGGAAGGTGGGATTGACAGCAGTGGCGTACACCATATCGTAACCCCCACTCCTGGGCCTAGGAGCCCTACACAGATTTGTAGGTAAATAACAGCTGGCACAGATCTAAGTAGCCCCATAAGGTTACTTACCCTGGGGAAAAATAGCCCCTTACCCCAATGACCTTCAGCCTGCTCCAACCCTGTGTTGGATACAGCACAGGCCATGAGGCCTGGCTATACTGTTGCAGGGTTAGGATTGTGCTGTTAATCTCATTAAAATAAAACTGGCTACAAATTACATATCAGAATAACTTATGTGGAAAGAGGAGGGGCTTGAGGATGAATTTCTGATTGCAGCCTCTAGGAAGGTAAAGCACAGGAGAGGAAGGAGCCAGGGGCTCAAATGTGTTTTCACAAGTACAGGTGGTGCCTTTGTATCCACAGGGATCTATTCCTGGACCCTCTGCAAATACTGAAAATCACTGATAATCAAATTTGTGAGTTTCGGCCCACCTTTCAGCCTTGCTCCGGTCATGTCCAGAGCCCTTCTGAGCCTCAGAGAGTCCGCGCGCCACCATGTGCTGCCTCTCCGAGGTTCAGTAAGATGCCTGGAGCCATTTTAACATGACTTCCGGTTTCTGCCAAAAAGCAGAAGTCATGTTAGAAAGGCTCTGGGTGGCATTCTGAGCCCTGGAGAGGCCGTGTGTGGTGATAGACAGCCTCTCCAATGCTCAGAAGGGCTCTGGATGCAACTGGAGCAAGGTTGAAACGTGGGCCGAAAGTCAGGGATTTTAACAAGTTTGCAGTCGGGTCTGGGGAGGTCTACAGGAGGGGCAATCCAGAGGTCAAGCATCCACAGTAAGGCATATTCATGGATACCGGATCCATGGATAAAGAGGCCCCCACCTCTACCTCCAACCCAAAGGCTAAAGCCAGAAGCAGGGCCAGTCCACGGAACAGCATTCTTCACAGGGCCATTGTTTGTAACCATTCCTAAGCCATTTCTCCCCAATGTTGCATATATGCAACAGGGATAAAATGTGCACACCTGCGGGCTGGGCAGAAATGGGTTGAACTAGACCATCTTCCTTTTTTCCAGATGGATAGTGGAAGCCAGGCAAGTCATGGAAATTTCTTCCGAGTTGGAAGAGAAGCTTAGAAGTTACTCTCAAAAAAGTTCAGCTCTAAACAAGGCCATGGAAAAATTTAAAGGTATTAGGGGCAGCTTAGTGGGGGAGGAATGGATACAGATCTCACAGTCAAACCAGAGAGAGAGCACATCACTGACCCTGCCCCTGATGTGCTTTGCCTTTTTTTGGTGCATAAAAGCCAGATTGGCCCTCTATGATGACTACTACTAGACAAACAAAAAGCTCCCATTGGCACCAATGCATAACTTTCTTTCTAGGAAAACAGCAGTCATGAGAAAACCCAATCCATATCAGGACCATGATGGGGGCACTAGAGGCAGAAACACTTGGATGCTACCCATCCAGTATGAGATGCCTTGGCACTCTTAAGCATCAATCAATGCACGTACCAAACCTTGACAAGCTCATTCTGTTTTCCTGCCCCAATTACCAGCAGTACTCCAAATATATCACGTCATATTAATTTAATGAAATGCAAATCCTACTGTCGGGTAGGAAGGTGCCTCTTCTTCTTGCTTACATTTTGCTGCTCTCTTATTCGTCTCTCTCTTAACTTCTAGCAAAGACTCTGTTATTTCAACAAGAAACATTAATTCATTCAATATAGTCCTAATTTTTAATGCTGCTCTTAATAAGGAATTTAGCTTATGATGTTTGTGTTGGATTTTAAATACATTCACATTGCAACATATATCTGGGCTGGGTACATTTATCATTCTTCTCTTCCTATAACAGAGTCTCTGGAAAAAGCACTGAACAAAGGTAATTTTATGACAGAGCAATCCTATGCATGGTCTATACAGAAGTACGTCCCATTTATTTCAATGGAATTTATTCCCAGGTGAGAGTGGATAGCATTACAGCCTAATGACAGAGTAACAGTGCAGTCCAATACAGGTTTACTCAGATGTAAGCCCTGCTGTGTTCTTTGAGGTTTACTCCCAGGGAAGTATGCAAAGGATTGCAGCCTAAATTTTAATGGGAGGTGATAACTCTCTTATTAATCTTGGGAGACCATATCCAACAACCTAGAAAACATGAATTCATTCAGTGCTGTTCTAGGTAAAACACTCAGCTTAATGGGGAATTTCATATGATGGTGTTTCTTTATATAACATATTTTATCTGGTCTAATGTTAAATTTGTCATCCTTTCCTTCACTTAGGGTTTCTGAAGGGTGCGGTGAACAAAGGTCAGTATCTAGAATGATCAAAAATGAAGAGGGGAACTTTCATTGGATTGAATTAAAGAGATGGTTCAACATTGCCTTTTTTTGGAAAAGTCACTTTCTCCTTACACAAAAATCAACATGCAACTAGACTAGCCAAAACAGAGTGCATGGTTAGAACTACTAGGGATGAAAGTGGGGCTGGCAAATGGATGAGAGCCGAGGTTCTGTAGTATATATATAGCCCTCCTGGAACAGCAAAGCCCCATAAAAACATAAGAGCCCAGCTGGTTCAGGCCAAAGGCCCATCCAGCTGTCTGTATCTCACAGTGGCCAACTGGATGCCTTGTGGAGCACACAAGATACCTGCACCCTGTTGCCAATTCCTTGCATCTGGCATTCAGATGTCGCCTACTTCTAAAACCTGGAGGTTGTGTATACCCAACTGGTCTGGCATCCTGTTCCACACAATGGTCCATCAGCAGCCTCAGGAAGCCTACAAGCAGCAGAAAGGGTATCTTTTTCTCCCACCATTGCTCATTTGCAACTGGGATTCAGAAGCATCCTCCTGCTTGATCTAGAGTTAGTACATAGCCATTGGTAGACCTGTCCTCCATGAATTTGTTCACACACTGTGCAGTTAAAAGTATGAGCTGTGAAATCCTCAGTTTAGCCTACATCTCAGCCATGAACTCACTAGGTGACCTTAAACCAGGCACCTTCTCTGAGTATGTTACACTCTCTCTCTCTCTCTCTCTCTCTCTCTCTCTCTCTCTCTACAACACAGGGATAACAGAACTGATGTATAGATTACAGGTATGCACCACTTAACAACGGGGACATGTTCTCCAATCCCTGTTGTTATGCGATTAGGTCATTAATTGAACTTTCAGTCCAATCTATTGCCTTTGTTGTGTAAACAGACAGTCCCTGCCAGACACTAGCTGGCTGTTCAGACTACTGGAGATAGACTGCCTCTTCTTTGCATTAAGAGCCTCTCTGTTGTGTAAACAGACACTCTGCAGCAGGCTATGGGAAAACATAAGAACAGCCCCACTGGATCAGGCCATAGGCCCATCTAGTCCAGCTTCCTGTATCTCACAGCGGCCCACCAAATGCCCCAGGGAGCACACAAGACAAAAAAAGACCTGCATCCTGGTGCAGCCCTCCCCTGCATCTGGCATTCTGACATAGACCATTTCTAAAATCAGCAGGTTGCACATACACATCATGGCTTGTAACCCATAATGGATTTTTCCTCCAGAAACTTGTCCAATCCCCTTTTAAAGGCATCCAGGCCATATGCCGTCACCACATCCTGCAGCAAGGAGTTCCACAGACCAACCACACGCTGAGTAAAGAAATATTTTCTTTTGTCTGTCCTAACCCTCCCAACACTCAATTTTAGTGGATGTCCCCTGGTTCTTAAAAACATCTTTATTGTGCTTTGACCACTGTCATATATGCGGTTCATCATTAAGCAAACCGTTGTTAAGCGGCGGATGCCTGTATTTTCATTCTGTCTTTGGGTAGGGAGTTTCAGGCCTTGAATAGAAGTTCAGTATCTGATTTATCAAGTCATATGTGAGACTGGATATCCCACTAATAGAGCCCCAAGTGCCTCTGCCCTCAATCTGTTCCCCTTCCCCTTTTTTTGAGGGAGTGACATTGCCTACTCTTTGTTGGGACTCCTCACCAGATTCAGGTCCAGATCTGAATGAAGCAGGTTTTGTGAGTCACTCTCCAGGAGTCGACACTGATTCTTTCCCAAAGAGCTTCCACCATCCAGCCTCCTCAGTCTTTCTCTCTCTCCTGCAGTGAATGTGACTCTGGATCCAGACACAGCACATCCTTTCCTTGTCCTGAGTGGGGATCTGACCAGTGTGAAATGGGAAGACCGATACCAGGACCTGCCTGTCAACCCTGGGAGACTCAACAGGGAATTTTGCGTGCTGGGCTATGAGGGATTCCTTTCAGGAAGACACTGCTGGGAGGTGGAGGTGCAGGAGGCAGCTGGGGCCATGTGGGCTGTGGGGGCTGCACGAGAGTCTGTCAGGAGGAAAGGAATTTTCAGGTTTAATCCAGATGAAGGGATCTGGGCTGTGGGGAAGAAACCATATGACTCTGGCTCAGCTTGTCACCTCTGTGCTTTAACTTCCTCTGGGTGGAGCCCTTTAACTTTGAAAAAGGAGCCCAAGAAGATCCGGGTGTCCCTGGGCTACGAAGAGGGTTGTGTGGAATTTTTTGATGCTGACACAGAAGACTTGATCTTCACTTTCCCTTCAGCCTCATTCTGTGGAGAGAAGATTCAACCCTTTTTCTGGGTGGTCTCAGGAGTCAGAATGAACTGCTGAATGTGAAGCAGGAACTATATTTCCATCATCCAGAAAGGAAGTTGCGCTCTACTGCTTCATTTCTCTATCACCTCCTCAGTGTCAGGCAAAGAACTACAAAACATTGAGAAGCAGGACCTCAGACTTGGACGTTTTTATACTGACTGTTGATCCATTGAGATCGGTATTGTTGACACTGACTGGATCTTTTGCAGTCATACTCTCTGGCCAGCCAGGGATTGAAGCAGAAGTGACGTGTGGGTATAAAGTGGTGAAAATAAATGAAGCAATATAAAACCCCAAACGGACTCCCTTTCATTTCACATCTTTGAAATATACGATCCACAGAACCTCAAAAATAAAATTGAAAAAAAAAGAATACTCATATCAAACTTACAGCCTAATCCTAACCTGCCCGGGAGCATGCAGGCCAGTAGGCCTGTGCTGCATCCAAGGCAGGATTGGGGCTGAAAGTGGCTCAGCCTGGGGCAAGGGGAATCACTTCCCCTTACCTTGGGCAAAGCCACAGCAGCCCCAAAGGGGCTACCCAGATCTGTGTCACCTCAAGAGGTACTGCAAATCTGAGCAGCCCAGGTCGCCCAGAAACAGGGTTAGAATCCAGCACAACCACAAATCTTGGTCCCGCCTCCCACTCTCTGATCCATGAATGTCCACTACCCAAAACAACTCCCTCCTGCCCTCCCCAGACGCCTGCATCGGCCAAGCTTGGCTGAGGCAACTCACCCATCCTCTGGGGCCTGCAGTGGCACAGGGAGGCTGATGCATGTCTGTTTTGGCCTAACTCCATTCCAAGTGGCTCAAAAGTGCTTTATGGCACTTTTGCTACGCTCTTGGGCCGACAAGGGCCTTGCACCAGACCAAGTGTCAGTTTGGACTGCACCCTTACTCTTTTAAATACTTTTTGCAGGGTCTCTGTTCTTGTAAATAGTTTTTCCCATCACTATTTTTCAGCTAATTAATTCTGGAAGTCACTGTACATTTAAATGCAAAGGAATTTTTATGGAGAAAGGATGATTCTACAGTATTGAATTACTTTATTTTCCCAGGGTATATACGTGTGTGTAAGTTCACATGCATGCATACATGTGTTTAGGGGAAGAGGACAAATTATTGCTTTGTTGTAACAAAAAGACACTTCTAAATCTGAGTTTTAACATGAATTCCTTTATTCTGACCAGATCACTTCCCACTGAAATCTAGGAATGTTTGAGTTACGGATGAGCCAGCTAATTAGGTCGGCCTCCTACTCGCTGTTCTCCCAGCAGAGAGAGTGTGGAGCTCAAATAGGATGACATCATTAAAGCTGAATGATAACACTCCTGAATGGGTAGAAGTTGGTGCTTCCTGACTGTTGAGTCAGGAGGAGAGGCCCCTTGCTGGATGCAAGAGTGAAGAGTTGGTGGTTTCATCAACCAAAGATGAGGAGATAAGGGGTATAGAGATTAGGGGTATAGATAAGGGGTATAGATAAGGGGTAAGATCAGATAAGGGATATAGAGATTCCAAACCTCTTCAGCACAATCTGCTGAGGTCCATATGATTGCATGGATTAACCCTTTTCTGCCAAATTTGATTCTCCTCCCTGAGTTTGAGAACGGGTGTTCGTGGGGGAGGGGGTGGTGATGCAATTGCCACAATCTTGCTGCAGCTGGGGAGGGTTTTTTAAACTTACCTGGGGGATGCTATGGCTCTAGGGCAGGGGTGCTCAAACCCCAGCCCTGGGGCCACTTGCGGCCCTCAAGAACTCTCAATGCAGCCCACTGAGAGCCCTTGGTCCAATGAGCCTCTGGCCCACTGGAGACTTGCGCTGGCCCAATGTAACTGCTATCAGCATGAGGACGACTGTTCGGCCTCTCACCTGAGCTGTGGGACTAGGGCTCCTTCCACTACTTGCTGTTTCACATCTGTGATGCAACATTGGCAGCGAAGGAAAGGCTGGCCTTGCTTTGTGCAAGGCCTTTTATAGGCCATGAGCTATTGCAAGACCTTCATTCATTTATATAAGTTCCATCTCTAATATATACATTTATGTAAATTTATTCAAGTTTGAAATGTAAATTAATTCTTTTTTTTACAGGCCCCGGTACAGTGTCAGAGACATGATGTGGCCCTCCTGCCAAAAGGTTTGGACACCCCTGCTCTAGAGGGTCCAGGGTAACCCCCTCTACAGACCTCCCTGCACCTCTTAACTACAGTAAATAGAGGGGAAAAGCCACTTCCTGTTTAACAGCAAAAACCCACTCCTCCCACTCAGAAATCATCCTTATGGAGGGATCCCCTCCCCCCATTTTTGCAGTCTTGAAAGGACTGTAATGAAAGAGAGCCTGTCACTCTGCCTGCTTTGATATTCCTATAGGGATCCATTTATTTCCTCTGCCACTCTTGCGCCACAGGTGGAAAATTCTGTTACAGGCTTGAGTCCCACTTCTCTGAGAAGTCTCAGGGTCCAGAGCTACCTGGGTTCTGATTTCCTTTAGATGAGAGAAAATGGGAAACGTACAGTGTCCTTGTCATATTTGCTTTATTGCTTTCATATCCAGGTTTGAGCATAGGGGTGAAATTAGGCAGCACACTCCTACAAGCAACATTGGCTAGCTATGTGTATCTTAGAAGCATGTCCACAGCTGCTCACTGCCAGTTCCATTAGTAGCATTCCTCACACATTACCCCCATGCATTCCTGTACCCATGGGAACGTAGGGTTTGTCAGTAGGCCTTTCCCCTACCAATGGATGCACAAATGAAGTTCTATCCTGCCAATGACACATGCATGAAACCCCCCTCCACCACCTGAGCCGTGATCACTGTCTGCAGGAAAGAGCGCTTATCAGGGGAGAGAACTTTTCTGCGACTGCCACCCTGGGACATTTCGAAGGTGGAAACCGTGGTAATGGGGGCTTTATGCATGTATCATCCACAGCATGCATGTGTGGTTTTCCTGCCATCCTGACCCATCCTCCATCAGGAATACGGGGGGGGGGGGGGAGAATGCATGAAGAGGGTTTTGCAGGCTCTGGCATTTCCAGGCAGAATGCGACTGCCTAGAGTGTCACATTGCAGCAATCAGATACAGCCTGGGGCCATAGTTTGCTGACCTAGAGTCACGGACTGATTGCCATTTTCTGCTACCAGCCAACCCTCTCTGAGAAAACAGAGCTGCCCTGCTTTTAGAAAATAATTTGGCCAAACACTGATAGCTATACTCCCAAATGCATTTTGTAACTCCATAATGAATCGAAGAACTGTGTTCCTGAAGCAGAAGACTGCAGCCCTTCCCCTGTCCCCCATGAAGCTATGAAGAAAGTGCTAGAACACAGCATCCTCTCTGGGGGTGGTGATTCAGCACTTCAGTCTGACCTCAGTCCACACCAGGAAAAAGGGATGGACAATCTTCCCAGAGAAAGGGGCTGAACGGAAAGCAAAGATCAATTCTTCCGTATCCGCCTCAAAAAATTCTACCCGACCCTCTTCGTAGTCCAGAGATACTTGGATTTTCCTGGGTTCCTGGCTCAAGGTCAAAGGGGTTGCCTCAGGACAAGTAAAAGCCAAGGCTTGACAAGGTGGGGATGAGGCCTTCCCCACAGCCCAAACACCCTCACTAGGATTAAGGTTGAACCATCCCTTTCTCTGGACAGACTCGGTTACAACGCCCACAGCCCACCTTTCCTGGGTTACCGTCTTCAGGTCTTTTCCTTCCATTTCCACCTCCCACCAATGTCTTCCTGAACTGAACTTCTCCTGTCCCAGAACACAAGGCATAGAGTCAAATCTCTTGGAGTTGACAGGCATGTCCTGCTTGCTCTTTCCCCATGTCACACTCTTCAGATCATCAGATAGGACAAGGTGGGGGCCTGCTGTGTTCGGATCCAGAGTGACAACCACTGCAGGAGAGGAAAACCAAGAGGTGATGAGAAGTTATGGACTGTGTCAATGACAGGAGTAGCATTAGGTACTCAAGAATGACTTCCTTCCCTCCAGGTCTGTATCAGCACAGATCCAGACCCATCAATGAGGACAGGTTTATCTCCTTAATGTAGCGGTTGGCAACCTTTGTCCAGGGGCTGCTATCAACCTCCATCCTCATTAAATCATGTCCATCGCACTTGGTTCCTTGAGAAGACTTACCTTTGGTCAGTCCTCTTCCTGGAGGTTCTGTGATGGGAAGAAAAAGGTGACAGATCTCAAGTCAGAACACCATACACAGAGCAAATACGTCATTTCTACTTTAAAAAAAAAAATCCTTGTGCCAAATTCTTGATTAAAAGAAGCATTTTCATTAGGATTCTTGTGAATGAATGAGATGCTTTTTGGTTGTCAAAGATCCTTAGGAGTTAGCAAAGGGGCTCACACTTAACACTTAACTTGAGACCTGTCTCAAGCACCATCTGTCAAAATTCCCATTCCAATCCAGTGGCACAAAATCTGCACCTTTTTTCAAGACTGGTTGTGGTTACTTCCTTAGAGTAAGAAACATTCACTCAGGCCACATACATACATATAGCAATATGTTATTTTGTATTTAAATAATTGTTCAGCAGATACGGCAATACCTCTTGTAATGCAGGGGATACATTGACAGAAATTTGCATGCTGCATGAAACAGCATTATAAGGGACATAGTTAAAGCAGAAAAGGTGATGCCAATTTGCCCCATGCTTCCCAGAATGCACTGCTTAACACCGGCTACAACAGCTGTCAATCACATCAAGGTAAAAGAATGCTGTAGCCAATCAGCACTAAAAAAATAAGCATTATGGCAGGTATTACTGTAATTCCACATTAACATCAACATTTACATTAAGAGCCTGTGGAATGAACAAATGTTTCTTGTTTAAAGCTGGAATCTCTGTAAGGAATAAAGGGCTGATAGGTAAAGGTGGGTGAAAATGGTTTTATTTTTTCCACAGATTTCAGTGGTTTCCAAAGTTAGAAGTGCAGAAAGCGGTGATATGTGTTTTTGTTTCGCACATCTCTACTGATAGGAAGAGAAACTGGGACACTTTTAAAAAGGAATAGGAGGCACCATCCAATTCCACTGGTACATGTTGAATTTTGTTACAAGTTGAGTCTGGTAGGATAGGAGGGTGATGGTTGTGTTGTAATCCATACTTAATCCATACTTAATCCATACTTAAGACTGACAAATGGAGGCAAGATCATTTTTTTGTTTGGACTTTCACATGATCATCAGGAGAAACACTCCAGTCTGACACAGAACAAGGTGAAATTGGACAGGGAAAGTATTTACCAGACAAGATTCTTTAATTTAAATAATCCAACCCCCCCCCCCCCAAGCCACCAGAAGTCCCTTGTGCTGGCTCCCAGCTACTGCAAAGGTAGCATAAAGCAGGTTTGTGATGACTTGAGAGTAGAGTTGTGTTCCTGGGCAGGGGGAGTGTCATGGATATGTACAGTTCAGGCCTAGCAGCATTGCAAGGCCTGAACCAAGCTAAAACAGTAACAAGGAAGTGGCTTGCAGTCCTAGCTGCCAGGATTTACAATTCAATGGAAGGTGATAATGTAGCACCTAGGCAGCCAGAAAAACGCCCATCAAGGATGGAATGCAGCTGCAGATCTCCAGGGGGGAGGGAAGAGCTGAGAGGGTGAGCTTCCAGCCCCACTTCAGGAGGACAGGGTCTTTGTTCCTTGTCTCTTGGTGAGACAATTAGCTTTGTTGTTTTATGCTATTATGCTTCCTAGAAGTTTTATGCCTCTAGCATTTGCTGCCTTTTGTAACCTTTTTGTAACCCTATGTATTTAATAAAGTAGAAAATCTTTTTACCATGTTGGTTCATTGTCTGTTGGGGACAAAGGTTCAGAATCCTGCCTAGCCATTCAGCAAGCTACCAAAAATCCTCATTGTGGACTAGTAACTTGAGGACTGAGACTTTAAGTAAAGAAAGTGCTCAGTGCCTACAAGGGATACAGTTAAGCCTAAAGGGTCTTGGTTTCCCTGGACTGAGGCACTGGCTCTTACAGGGTGATGGCAGTACTACCGAACAGGGATCTTTGAGGGCTCTAGGGTTCAGAACCAACAACTCTGAGCACCCAAAACCCTGGAAGTGAGACCCAAGTGTACGACAGGGAGGGCACCCTGGGGGGTGGCTTGGTCCCAGGAGGGGGTGCAATTGGCCGCAGTGGTGCAGGCCAGATCCCAACCCCTGGCCTTGGCCCAAGCGACGTTACTTGAACTGCTCAGAGTACCAAGAGGCTTGCGCTGTATCCAGTGCAGGATAGGGGCCCAAAGCAGCTCAGCCAGAGGCAAGGGGAAACTTTTCTCCTTATCTCCGGGTAAGGACTGCTGGCCCCTATGGCTCTCCTTGGACATGCGCCACCTCTTGAGATGGCACAAGCCCAAGGAGAGCAGAGCGACTTGGAGCCGGTCCAGTCTCCCCAGGAATGGGGGTTGGGATCTGGTATAACTGCTGGATCCCAGCCCCGCCTCCCACTTCCTGCCCCTGGGGCCGCCTACCATCCGTCCAGGAATGCCTCCCTCATGCCTCCTCCCCACCCCCTGCCTATCTCAGAGCCTTGAGTTGGCGCAGTCAGGCTGACGCAAGGTGCTCAGAGGAAGCTGGCATGAAGGCTTGCATCGGCCTCCACAGGCCAGAGCTTCTCTGAGCGCACGTGCCTTATGGTTCGTTTGCAACCGTCTTGGGTCAGTGTAAGGGACTTGCGCCAGCCCAAGTCAAAGGCTGGATAGCGCCCTAAGTTGTTGTCCTATTTTCTGGTAGGTATAGTATGCACATGTACACACACATTGCAGCATGGGCATTACTTGTGAGTTAGTATCCCATGGGGACACTTCTTCACAAATAGACCTGTTCCTGTGGTGGTAATTGGGAAAGGAAATGGCTCCAGGTCCATGCTCCATTACTACATTCTTTGATGAAGTGGATGGCTTCATCCAAGGCAACCTGTCCTCCTTTCCAAAAAAAAATGGACAGAGTGGGGTTGGCTGGATTTCCATACATCTCCAGGAAAGTAAATTCCTTCTAAACAAGCAACTAACTTTCCCTTCAACCAACCTGGAACTGGGGCACTGTCACAGATGGGGGTCCATTCTCCTGAGCTGCCCACAACATCTTCACACTTTTCCAGAGCCTTTTTGTGAACAGAAATTAGCGAGGAGAAGCTTCTGAGTCTTTCTTCCAGCTCTGGAGAAAGTGGTATCAGCTGCTTTGCTCGTCTCTTCTGGCACCTGAAAGAAAGATGCAATTTGTGAACAAACAAGGATATCTGAACCCAATTTGATCTAATTTTGTTTGTTTTAAAGCAAACAGTGCTACTACTAACCAAAGTTTGGAGGAGATTAATTCAAAACTGGAAGGTTAAGCACTCACACTTTTTTCTGCTGTATGTAGGAGGGGAAAGAAGACACAGAGAATGCAAACTAAGGTTAAGAGCAGTGTTCTTCAACCTCGTGACCCCAACAGGGTCATAAGGGTCACCAAGCCTCAATAGAGGGGTTTCAGCAACTTGCAGGAACAAAATAGACTGAAAACCACTGGACTAGAGCATCACCAGGTAAAGGGAAAGACATATGGTGCAGCACTTCAGGCGCCAGGAAACTGTGTCCAGTCCTGCTCAGGTTCTTAGCAATTGTGCTAAAATAGTTTTCACAAGTGCCAAGATTCAGGTAACTTTTTCTGCTCTCTCTAATAAGAATGTTTGGTTACAGTGCTTGGAAGGTATAATGGGGCAGGGAGTAGGTGGATAGGGTCTCGAGAGGGGGGCAGGATTTATAGTGGGTCCACAGTCCCAGACTTCATTTATTTATTGGGATTGTGGTATGAAAGAGGTCGAAGACCACTGGCTTAGCTTGAACAAGCCTATGAGTTCTCTAGTCTAGCAGTAATTCCTTGTTGCAATTGGGGCGAAAAGGAAGGGATCTTCAGAGAACTGCTCTCAGAAAGAGCAGGGTGCGCTGGGTATAGTAGACCAATGATCTAGCTCAGCACATCCTTACCTCACATTCTTCACAAGGGAATTTGCTTGACCTCTTGATTATACATATACAATTGTGTTTATATTGTTGGGATAAAAGGCCTGTCTTTGACTATGAAAGATGTAACTGATGACATCCTGAAGATTATCAGACAACACTGCAGGGAAATATAAACTGAGGTTCCTTTGTTCTTTCCTCCAAAGGGAAACTGTTTATAATGGTTGACTGTAACCAAGAGGGTTTAAAGTTCTCCTGTAACAGGAGAAACAGAAAAGCCACATACCTGGTCAAGGTGCTTCTGATGTCCTGAAAGAGAGAATGGGAGAAATGTGTCTCAGCATCACAGACAGAACAAATTCTGGACTTCTTGTATCTCCTGCAGATTATTTTTCCTTCACTTATCCAACTGTCATTCCCACCACCTTTATTCTACCCTGGGGTGTCCAAACTTTTTGGCAGGAGGGCCACATCACCTCTCAAACACTGTGTCAGGGGTCAGGGAGTAAAGAATTAATTTAATTTCAAATTTGAATAAATTTACATAAATGAATATATTAGAGATGGAACTTATATAAATGAATGAAGATCTCTTGATAGCTCAAGGCCTACAAAAGGCCTTGCGTAAAGCAAGGTCGGCCTCTCTTTCACTGCTACTGCTTCATGTTAGCTTTGTGTTCTGAGGAAAGCAGAACCACAGCTTACAAGTTGGTTCAGGAAGCAGGTGTTCTGAGTCAGCAGAATCAGCAGGCACCTGGGACTGACACACCCTGGGTGTGACAAAGCCAGCACTGATTGGCTAAGCTGACTACATAAGGTTAGTCTGCTGGAGCTTCCAGTGCAGCAGTAGGGGAGTTGATGGAGATAACTGAGGAACTGCTGCCAGTGACTGAGGAGGCTGGATACTGTATGTATATGATATTACTGACTTATGGACTGAACCTTTGACTGTGCATTGTTGGAAACTGATTTGGATTTGTTATACTTGGACTGACTGCTCTTCGTGTTGACTCTTGGACTGTTTACTGACAACTCTACTTGTGCTATCCCTTGCTCAAATACATCTGCTGAAAGTACTCTGCTGTATTTGCTGTTTTTCTTGCAACCTGCTCACATAGGGACAAAGCAGGGACCAACCCTCCCATACAAAGTTAACCTTAACACTTCACAGATTTGAAACAGCAAGCAATAGAGAGAAAACCGGCCCACAGCTCACGCGAGAGATCAAACAGTTGGCCCTTGCACTGAGAACAGTTGTGTCAAGCCAGAGCAGGCTCCAGCAAGTTTCTGGCGGGCCAGAGGCTTATTGGGAGACTGGCAGCTCCCTGTGGGCTGGATTGGGGTCCCCAAGGGTTGCAAATGGCCCCAGGCCAGGGTTTGGGCACCCCTGTTCTAGACAACTCTGGAAAGCTTCTTTGTCTCAAATCTCACCTTAAGGAATTCAGTTGCTGGCTGCTGGCAGGTCATCTCCATCTCTGTGATCAAATTATTGAAACTGGAAATCTCCTCTGAGAACCTGGTGATATTTTGCTCCTGCCTCTTCTCAATCTCTTTCTCCAGCTCTCCCAGCTGACTCAGCCACAGGAGCTTCTTTTCCTTAAGAAAAGCCTGCATTTTCTCAAAGGCACAACTGACATTCTGCTGCTCCACTTTTAACTGTGCCTGAGAGGGGGAAAAAAATGTAGGGATTCAGACATGATCAGAACATGAGAAGCACATTATTAGCTGACCTTGGGAACCTGCAGAGCATTTTATGAAAGCTATTACTATAGTATTTTGAACATTTAGAGGTAATTTTGTTTTCTTGTCTTCAGATTTTGCATTCTGACACTTTGACTTATGAAAAACCTTTAGATCAGGGGTGTCAATCATAAGCCCCACGGGCCAAACGTGGCCCGCAGAAGCCGTTTATCCAGACCCCATTTATACAGTAATTGGACTCCCCCAGCATGATAATTGGGTTCTCTCATATCCTGAAAATATGAACAAGATTAGCACATTTTCTCTTCTGATTTGCAGCTAATGAGTTTCTATGTGAGAATGAAGTGCTTATTTCAGGCCATCATATGCTTAATGATGTTACTTTCAGCCCTCAGCAGGCACCATGAATGCTAACTTTGACCCTCTGTATGAAATGAGTTTGACACCCCTGCTTTTAGATGCTAACATTATTTTCATGAGACTTTATTATGGGGTACACACTGACATAAGAACATAAGAACATAAGAACAGCCCCACTGGATCAGGCCATAGGCCCATCTAGTCCAGCTTCCTGTATCTCACAGCGGCCCACCAAATGCCCCAGGGAGCACACCAGATAACAAGAGACCTCATCCTGGTGCTCTCCCCTACATCGGGCATTCTGACTTAACCCATTCCTAAAATCAGGAGGTTCCGCATACACATCATGGCTTGTACCCCATAATGGATTTTTCCTCCAGAAACTTGTCCAATCCCCTTTTAAAGGCGTCTAGGCTAGACGCCAGCACCACATCCTGTGGCAAGGAGTTCCACAGACCGACCACGCGCTGAGTAAAGAAATATTTTCTTTTGTCTGTCCTAACCCGCCCAACACTCAATTTTAGTGGATGTCCCCTGGTTCTGGTATTATGTGAGAGTGTAAAGAGCATCTCCCTATCCACTCTGTCCATCCCCTGCATAATTTTGTATGTCTCAATCATGTCCCCCCTCAAGCATCTCTTTTCTAGGCTGAAGAGGCCCAAACGCCGTAGCCTTTCCTCATAAGGAAGGTGCCCCAGCCCCGTAATCATCTTAGTCGCTCTCTTTTGCACCTTTTCCATTTCCACTATGTCTTTTTTGAGATGCGGCGACCAGAACTGGACACAATACTCCAGGTGTGGCCTTACCATAGATTTGTACAACGGCATTATAATACTAACCGTTTTGTTCTCAATACCCTTCCTAATGATCCCAAGCATAGAATTGGCCTTCTTCACTGCCGCCGCACATTGGGTCGACACTTTCATCGACCTGTCCACCACCACCCCAAGATCTCTCTCCTGACATGCCCTGTTTATATGTTCTGTACCTATGGACATTGTCTATGATTACAGACTGACTAGGATTGTGCTGGCCCTAACCCCAGAATCCAACATACTTTGTAGCTCTGCCCCCACCCCACCCCGTTCTCAACATGATAAAAGTATTTGTCCAGAGAAGCAGATAATCCTCTCCATTGTTTAAGGCAGCGGTGTCCACACTTTTTGGCAGAAGAGCCACATCATCTCTCTGACACTGTGTGTGGGGGCGTGGATTTTTACATTTCAAATTTGAATAAATTTGAATAAATTTACATAAATGAAAATATTAGAGATGGAACTTATATGAATGAATGAGGGTTTTGCAATAGCTCAAGGCCTATAAAAGGCCTTGCACAAAGCAAGGCCGGCCTTTCCTTCACTGCTATAGGCTTTACATATATAACAGAATGGAAAGCAATCAAAACGTGCACTTAAAAAAGTACATGTGAGTTAATGGACCAAATGGATCTTAGCACATTCTAATACAAAATTCCATACAAGACTAGTGCAGGGGGCCCTTAGGCATAGGACCCAATTGGATGAAAGCTGGCCCTGCTTGCATGTGTGGACAAGTGGTGTTTAGACACCAAAACATACTCAATTGAGGCACTGGACTTTCTGTTGCATCCCTAGCTGAGGACAGGAGAAGGCTCCAGATGGCTCTCATTTCCAACAACACTGAACACCTACCAGGCACATTTGGCTTCTCTTCTCTTCAAGGAGTTTCTGATCCACAATCATTTCTCTTTCTTTCTTCACAAATTGCAGACGGGCCTGGATTTCCTCCTGAAGAAAGAGGGGTGTGTTTTTGGTCAGGGGGTGGTTCAGCCAATCTGATGCTCACCAAAGATTTCCTTAGAAAACCATATCTGCTTTGGAACCAGTGAAGGGATGAATTTCACTTTCTACCTTATAAGCTTCTTGATGTGGTGATGGCATCTGGCCTGGATGCCTTTAAAAGGTGTTTGGATAAATTTCTGGAGGAAAAGCCCACCACAGGTTACATGCCATGATGGGTATGTGCAACCACTTGATTTTAGAAGTAGGCTACCTCGCAAGGGAGGGCACCAGGATGCAGGTCTCCAGTGGTCTTGTATGCTCCCTGAGTCCTTTGCAGGACCACTGTGAGATACAGGAAGCTGGCTAGATAGGCCTTTGGCCTGAACCAGCGGGGCTGTTCTTATGTTCTGATCCAGCAGAGCTCTTCTTATGTTATTATGAAGGGATCCATTCAGGGGCAACCATAGGGTGAGGGTTAACATTGTTCCCTGCCCCTGTAGACCCCAGCTTGGAGGCAGCTGAATTCTGGATCTCTTTTTAAAACACCGAATTGAGAACATAAGAAGAGCCCTGCTGGATCAGGCCATAGGCCCATCTAGTCCAACTTCCTGTATCTCACAGCAGCCCATCAAATGCCCCAGGGAGCACACAAGACAATAAGATACCTGCATCCTGGTGCCCTCCCCTGCTTAGTACTTGGATGGGAGACCACCTGGGAATACCGGGTGCTGTAGGCTTATACCATAGTCTTTCAAGACTGAAGGTTGTCAACCAACCCCTGCATCTGGCATTCTGACATAACCCATTTCTAAAACCAGGAGGTTGCACAGACACATCATGGCTTGTAACCCGTGATGGCTTTTTCCTCCAGAAATTTGTCTAATCCCCTTTGAAAGGCATCTAGGCCAGATGCCATCACCACATCATGGGGCAAGGAGTCCCACAGACTAACTACATAAATATTAATACTACATAAACATAAATACAGAAATAGTGGAAGACTGTGCTTGTGCAGGCATTTGCAGGACGGGGTGGGGGCACCCACCCACCCAGCTACCTACCTTATACTCTTGGGCTGCCTCCTCCATAGGCACGACTTTGTGCCCGTGGTGCTCCTTGGAGCGGTCGCAGACCACGCAGATGGGGGCCTCGTCCTCCCTGCAGAAGAGCTTCAGGGGCTCCTGGTGCGTCTCGCAGAGGGTCTCAGCCCACCTGGCCACCTGCAGGCTGTACTTCTTGGTGATTTCCACGATGTTGGCCAGCTGCCGGTTGGGCTGGAAGTGTCTCTGCCGGGCGGGGGCTCTGCAGTGCGGGCAGGAGGCCGCCTTGCCGGAGTCCCCCCAGAAGCGGGCCAGGCAGGCTCTGCAGAAGTTGTGCCCGCAGTCCAGGATCACCGGGTCGGTGAAGTAGTCCATGCAGATGGGGCAGGTGGTCTCCTCGCCGAACTCCTCCACGAAGCAGCTCCCAGCAGCCATGCCCGCCCAGCCCGGAAGCGTCTCCAGCCCCAACAGCCCGCTTGCTTTCGTTTCTGATCCCCCGAACACGCACTGGCTGTTCCCTTCCCTGGCACTAGCTGGGGATCAAGAGCCCGGGACCGCAGCCAGTCAGAGCCCTGCAAGAGAAATCAGCAGCATGAGAGCTCAAGCCCAAGCCCTTACTTACTCAGAAGTAAATCCCATTATGTTCAATGGGGCATACTCCCGGGTAAGTGTGGATAGGATTGCAGCCTGAGTCACGCATCTTACAATTGCATATAGGGACGTTGCATTCACCCGTTTCATTGCCTGAGCGCAGCTGCTGCAAACTATGTATGGAGTAGCTGCAATTCCATGCACACCTTCCTTGGAGTAAGCCCCACTGAGCACCATGAGACTTACTTCTGAGTAGTAGACATACCTACGATTAGGCTTGCTGTAGAACTGTGGTGGCAATGGCATGGGACACTGACAGCCCAATCCTATCCACACTTTCCTGGGAGTAAGCGCCATTGACTCTAATGGGACTTACTTCTGAGCAGACATGCATAGGCTTGTCTACCGTAAGTAGGCAAGAGTATAAGGTGGGTAGGTAGGGTGGTGCCTCCCAGCCAGTCCTACATGCATAGGCTTGTCTTACTGATCGGCTGTAAGTCTGCAATCCTATCCAATCCATACTTATTGAGAGTAAATTCCATTGTATTTACTCATTTGTATTTATTATTGTATAATCCCAGTGTGTGTGTGTAAAAGTTTCCTCCAGAAACGCCAAAAACAATGTCTGGGGAGTGAAAGGACACAGAGTCCAAACCTTTGCATGTCTACTCAGAAGTAAGTCTCATTATACTCAATGGGGCTTACTCCCAGGCAAGTGCGGATAGGATTGCAGCCTAAGAGTCCAATCCTATGCATGTCTACTCAGGAGTCCCATTATACTCAATGGGGCTTACTCCCAGGTAAGTGCAGATAGGATTGCAGCCTCTCTCTAAATAGACTGCAAGAGGCAGCCAAAAGCTAATACCATGCACATTTAACCCCCATCCTGCCCTCCCCACCTCAAGCGCAGGCAGCATCTGGAAGAAGGCAACAAGGAGAGAGATGCTGATTGGACGGTGGGAGTTCTTGCATTGTGACGTAGTGCGGCAGGAACTTCTTTGGCCAATCACAGAAGAGGCGCTTCTTTGATGAATTCTAAGAGCATCATAGTGGCTGTTCTGTTCTGCTTGGCCTTTGCTGAGCAAGCCTTTTAGAGCGGGCGCTGGGGCGAGATCGGCTCCCGGGTTCTAACTGCGGTCAAATGGGAATGGAGTCTGGGTGCGACGGGTTCTATATACATCGGTCCTCACCGACCCCGAAAGAGGGAGGAAGCAAGTCAGAGGGTATATTACAGGGGAAGGTGCAAAGGATGGGGTTTGCACACCTGATCGTGTGTCGTCCCGTCCCGTCCCCCCCTTTGAATTCGTTTTGCAGGCGATTGGAATGAGGAGCCATACAAGCATGGCTTGCATCCCAGATGCAGGGGGGCACCAGGTTGCAGGTCTCTTGTTGTCTTGTGTGCCCCCTGGGGCATTTGGTGGGCCACTGTGAGATACAGGAAGCTGGACTAGATGGGCCTATGGCCTGATCCAGTGGGGCTGTTCTTATAGCTCAGCAGGGGTCTCTGAAAGCATTTATGTGCTCAGTTAATGTCAAGTGCAAGAGAGGGGTGGGAAAGGCGAGGGATCCTTGCATCGAATAAGGGCCCAATCCTATCCAAGTTTCCAGCACTGGTGGGAGCTGCAATGCAGTCCCTAGGTAAGGCAACAAATGTTTCTTTACCTTGTGGAGGCCTCCATAACTACCCTCCCACCACAGGATGCTGCACACACCCCATTGGCATGGCTACACCAGGGCTGGAAAGTTGGATAGGATTTGGCCCTAAGTGGTCTCCCTAAAAACTTCCCCTCCCTGCTTTGGAATGGCAGATGAGCAACCCTAGCCCTTACCATGTGTTGACTTCTGCTTTATACAGTAGAACAGTGTTCTTCAACCTGTGGGTTGTGACCCCAGTGGGATCATGAAGCCTCATGGGGGGCCATGGCAACCTTTCAAAGTCTGTGTGCAAGAGAGGGCTTGTGTCCAATCCAATCATGGTACTGCTTTATCAGAACTTGACAGAATCCTGCACAGCCTTGTTGTCTTGCCCCACAGCTCTTAAGGCTGGCCCTGCTAAGGCTGCTTCCTCACAGGGTTGTCATGAAAAGGTAGGGGAAAATGGTGTGGGTGGCTGCAGGCAGATCAGAAGTAGGTCCCCAGTCTCATACTTTATTTGTTTAATGGGGTCATGGCATGAAAAAGGTTAAAGATCACTGGTTTAGAATATTGATATACTACTTTTCCACAAAAAGTTCTCCAGATAGTTTATGAACGTGAAGAACATTCCATGACCGAAAGGGGCTTATCAATCTGTGTTCCCCTCCCTTTTTAATCCAAGTGGAGAAAAACAGTGGCAAACAGCCAGTGGAAAAGTTGCTGTGCTGGAATGAATCCGGATAGCTGCTCTCTCGCTACTAAATATAAGAGAACCACCATGTTGAATGATGCCTCTCTAGATTGCAGAATTCAGCTAAACTGTGGCATTCTTACTTGCTGCAGGGAGAGTGCAGTGTCAGGCTTGGAAGATGCTTTAGCCGGGTTTGAACCTGGAAACTTTCAGGCTTTAAAGTAGGACCTGTTATGACTTCACTCATTTTCCAAGAATAGAGGTGGTAGCTGGAGTTCAGCCTGCTTGGGAGCCAGTCCTGTAATCTACCATGGAAGATTCACTCCCTTGAATAATATCTATCCTCAGTGCAGAGGGAAAAGTATTCAAGTAAAAGAGTAGCCACTGAGGGGCCAAGCCTGGTTGCTGTGACAGACAGTAAAACAGTGTTTCTCAAACTATGGGTCAGGACCCACTAGGTGTGTTGTGGGCCTATTTCATGTGGGTCTCCATTCATTTCAATATTTTATTTTTAATATATTGGACTTGATGCTACCACAGTATATGACTGCATTTGGGGAAATGTTACAGATCTGTACTTTGAACAGGCTCCTATGTATATGTTTTTAACAATGATAGTCAATGGGACTTACTCCTGGGTAAGTGTGGGTAGGATTGCAGCCTAGGATTGTTAAAAATTTTCCTGCTTGATGATGTCACTTCTGGCCATGACATCACTTCCAGTGGGTCCTGACAGATTCTCATTCTAAAAAGTGGGTCCCGGTGCTAAAAGTGTGGGAACCACTGCAGTAAAACAAATGTGGAAAGTCTCTTATGTGCTCTTTTCCTTATGATTGCATTAAAAATGGTTTCTTGTTTGTTTCTAATAGTATGTAAACTGTTTTGGGAAGCTTTGACTAGAAAGGGGGTGTGCAAATCAGTCCATCAATTAGCCTTTTACTACTGCACATGACTGGCTTGTGTAAGTTGTCTGCTCAGCTTTTTGCTCCAAGCACCTCTATATACTGCTTGTGCCATATTGAGGGTGCAACCCTAACCCCTTATGTCAGTGCTTTCCAGCACTGACATAAGGACAATATAGCTCTGAGGTAAGGGAACAAACATTCCCTTACTTTGAGGAGGCCTCTGTGTGTGACACCCAACTGCAGGATGCAGCACACATCCCATTGGCACCACTATGCCAGTGCTGGAAAGCACTGACATAAGGGGTTAGGATTGCACCCTTAGTCTGATTCACATGGGTTGGTTTTGCTTCAGTGTGTGTGTGAGGAAGGCTGGCCTTGACATGAGTTATTTAAGCCTTGTTGATTTGTGACGCATTCTAGGTTCAGAAATGAATCTAAGAAAATAGTATCCAGATTCAATCTCTACTTATGGAGGGAGCAGCAGTTTGACTCATTTATGGGGACAAAATAACTTGACCTAGCACTGCCAGTATCTAGTTGGCATATTTGATAGTTTGGATTCATAGCTGAGAGTTTGAATCTACTGTCTAGTTAAGTGTTTCTCAAGGTTTGTCAACCACCGTATCACTTCACTTATTCAAAGTACCACTGAATGTAACTGGTTATGACATTATTACTTCTGGGTTGGGAGGCCAGATGTGACGGGACAAACACTAGTAAGAGGCTCAGGGTGGATGGGAGGGCTTTTTTGAGTGTTGAAAAGCATACTTTGGAACTGTACCCCCTCAGCTTAACTTCCTATCACTATTTGTTGTATTGAATTTCTGGTCTCCGTGCTGGGAGGCAGGTGTCCAGGGGTACTGAGAGTACCAGGAGACACCATCTCAAGTACCACTGGTGGTACCTGTACCACTGGTTGAAAAACACTGGTCTAGTTGGCATATGTGCAGTTTGCATACCATACTCAGTAGTTGGAACTTCTGAAATCAGCCCAGTGGTTTATGAATTGGATTTAGACCTGGAAGATCCAGGTTCAAATTCCTGCTCAGCTACAAAGTTTTCTGGGGGACCTTGGGCCAGTCTCAGACTCACCTCAAAAGGTTGTTGTGAGGACAAAAAATGGAAGTACACCAACCTGAGTTCTTTGGGGGAAGGGTGGTATGAAAAGTAAATAAATAAATATTTTAAATCTTTTCAGCTGGTCAATAAGTACACTCAGACTTAAAAAAAAATAAATCTTGTGCTACATATCTGTTTCTACTTGTTTATTCTGTCATGCTATTCATTCCAGCTTCCTGAGGAGTTTGTCCTGTCCTGAAGAATTTTGAGCAAAAGAAACTTCCCGTGGTGTTTGGAAATCAGGAACAAAACTTCTTCCAAGTGAAAACTCCAGGGAGTGGCAGTCATGGCTGCTGGGAATCTGGTCCAGGAGTTCTGTGAGGAGACGACCTGTTCCATCTGCTTGGAGTATTTCACAGATCCAGTCATCATATATTGTGGGCACAATTTCTGCCAGGCCTGCTTGACCCAGTACTGGGAGGAGACGGACCGAAAAGCTTCCTGCCCTCAGTGCAGAGAAATGTTTCCAGACAAGAACTTCAGGCCAAATTGGCAACTGGCAAATCTGGTTGAACTTGTGAAGAAACTTAAGATGGGGAAAGGAAGGGAAGAGAAGAGAGGAGTGTGTGAGAGGCACCAGGAGCCCCTGAAACTCTTCTGCGAAGATGATCAATCCCCCATCTGCGTGGTGTGTGACAGATCCAGAGAGCACAGGGAACATGCCGTGATTCCCAGGGAGGAGGCCTTTGAAGAGTACAAGGTAGGAATCCAAAAATACAATTGCCATAACTGCCTACCCCTTTCCTCTTCTGGCTGGAGTGACTGAGTGGATAAGGAGAAGGTCAAGCAGGCTTAGGGCCCAATCCTATCCAACTTTCCAGCCCTGGTGTAGCAGTGCCAACGGAGTGTGCACTATAACCTGTGGTGGGAGGGTAGATACGGAGGCCTCCACAAGGTAAGGGAATGTTTGTTCCCTTGTCTTGGGGCTGCATTGCAGCTGCACCAGTACTGGAAAGTTGGATAGGATTGGGCCCTTACAGCCCAATCCTGGCCACACTTTCCTTGGGAGTAAGCCCTATTGACTCTAATGGAACTTACTTCTGAGTAGACATGCATAGCATTGGGCTGTTAATTAGCACAAGTTCCAAAGATGTGGAGATTCAGGGTGGTGCACATATTACTCTGAAGGGGTGTTGGAGACAGAGGGGCAGTTGTCTTATCTTGGCTGATTGGGGTGAACAGCAATTCTGGTCTGTAGAATTTGGGGGCTGTTTCCACATGCCAAATGCCCCCCCCCTCCTCTAAGTTTTACTTTGCATCTCTTGAACTGGAGAGCTCAAAAGCAGCTGCAAATGTTGTCATTTTGATAGATCCTGATAAAAATATTAACTCTAATAATACCTTTTGACCATTTGAATTTTAATTTTCCATTCTTTGTGGTTTAGAGTAG